>NW_028318407.1:300000-502500 GCF_062004578.1 Staurois parvus | reverse complement strand
CTTCCCTGCTCCCTAGTCAGTCTCCACACAAAGCCAACATAGGCAATGATTTATTTTTGCAAGGGGTGGGTGCAAGTAGCTGGTCTTGCCTAGGGTGCAAAATAGTCCACTGACCCTGCCTGTAGGAACCCATGTCACCCTAAGTTGCTTAATACCATCAAGCTGTGTCCAAATTTTTATTTTTTTCCAGTTCGTTTTTGTAGAAATCGGGGATAAGGTTTGGGCCGCTTCTCGGCCTTTTGGCTAAGATCAAGTGTAGTATCTGTTCTTATCAATGTCCAGCGGGGGTGCTCCATGGTCATTCTAGCTTTGCGGGGATGACCGGTTGTATAGTACCCCTGCTGGTATGATGGGGGTCCTAATGGCTATTACAGGGGGAACAGAACCCGGGATGCCCACACGTAGCTGGGGCCTGGAAGTAATTCCCCTTTGGAACGTCAGAGGGACCCAGTTCCTCCTGATTTGAATGGTCTACCTTGGTCTGGCCAGGGGTCGGGAAGGCAGAAAGTCCGCAAACACAGTGCCCCCTGAGTAGTTGCCTCAGGGGTGCTCTGAGTAGCACTTGGGTGTGGGACCCCACGTTGCGAAAGAGCACAAGGTCACAGAGTTTAAACACTTTTTGCACTGCGCCTCTAGGACCGGGCCTTTTGGCTAAGTTCTGGGCAATTTTTGTTACAGGCCTCAGGGCCTGGTCAGTGCACAATTTGGCACGACCACTTTTTTATTTTCTATTTAATTTATTTTTCTCCCACTGTTTCACTTTCACTCTTATGTGTGTTTTTCTCACAGGATGGAGGGTGTGGGTCCGCGGGCCTGCCCTGAAGTCTAGGGGGAGGATGTGTGGCCTTTTGGTTCCTTCCTCCCCTGTCCCTGGGGGGTTTTCTCTTCGGGAGAGCCCCCTGACCAAGTACTGAGTGTCCGGCTTCGGCTGGACACAAGGAACGGTGGTCCACCAGGCCTTTTGGCCAGGAGGACCAAATGGGAACCTTGTCCCTGTCAGGAGCTTCGTGCCTCGGGGGATCAGGGTAGTGGTCCATCCCCTTCGGGGGAAGGACAAAGCACACCCCTAAGTGCACTTTTTGTGTGGTGTTTTGCACTTGCACTTTTTTGTGAACACTTGCGGGTTTTTCGTTTTTCGCACATTTGCGAACTTAAAAAAGAAAAAAAAAAAGTAAGCTCAACCCAAGCTGTTTGCTGAACAGGAGAACTAAATGGTCAGATTTGGCCAGTTCATCTACCACAGTTCCCACCACCCACAGTCCTCACATTGTACTCAAGCAAGTGGGCCCCCAAGTGAAATCATTGACAGTCTATGGCTATGATCAGATCATCAGTGATGTCAGCCAGGTTTCTGGGCACCAAGGTTTACAATCCTGAAGGGTCAGGGAACTGTCAGTTGTAGTGAAATGAGTGGGAGAGGAGCAAGTACCCCCCCCCCCCTTCTTTTTTTTTTTTTCCCCATGTGTGGGGGGGGGGGGGGAGCTACAGATTCTGATTACCCTCACATCCAATGCAATTTTTTTTTTTTTTTTTATAAACCGACCCCTATGTGGATGATTTACTAAATGGTATCTCTGGTGAAAACAAGAAGCTCCCCTTGCAGTGGGACGGCCACGACACTTCAAGGGTTAAATGCTCTATGCCTAGACTGTATTGGGGACTTGGTGACCTTGTACCTCGCTCCCCCACTGGTGGGCGCTTAAATCCTCACCCTGATTTTTCCAGCTTGTGGGCGGTCCCTTCACATTCTCACATACAACGCAGGGTTAATGGTCTTGTATTTGATGTCAAATGCCAGAGCGTGAGGGAGAAGAGACCGCCAGACCTGGACCTTTCAGAGTGGAGGATCAGGTAAGCAAAAGTTCCTGGTAAGTCACCCTCAGCCTAAATCGGCATTCCCTCCTGCAGTACCGGGGGCAGCCTCACAGCAAGGGGGGTGTCTGCAGAGTTCAGCTTTTTAAAGGGATATTCGTGAATAAGGGAAACCTGGGATTGGACACCCAATCATGGCAAAGGAAATAAAGGAGGGAACTTTGTCTTAATATTTAATTGATATGAACAACTTGTGTAATCTGCTTAGTTGATGAATGGATACAAGGAAGGAAGGAAGGATTAAGGGGTGAATGGATACAAAGATGGACAGATGAATGGAAGGATGCATACAAAGATGGATGGGGTGAATGGATGCAATGATGGAAGGATGAATGGATATAAAGATGGACAAATGGATACAAGGAAGGAAGGATGAAGGGGTGAATGGATACAAAGATGGACAGATGAATGGAAGGATGCATACAAAGATGGATGCAATGATGGAAGGATGAATGGATATAAAGATGGAAGGATGTATGGCGTGAATGGATGCAAAGATGGACAGATGAATGGATACAAAGTTGGACACTGCAGATTGGTAGATCACTAACTAAATGGTAATCTGCAATAACTGTCAATTATTTTGCTACATTTTGTGTACTCTTCAATATTGTCCTTCATCCTGTAAATGTTATCTGTGTTTCACTTTACAGAAGTGCCATTTGTACCGATATATCCGCCATTTCCACGCCGAGGTATGTACTGCTGGGGGGGGGGGGGACGACGACTCAGTGAATGGAATAAAACATGCGGCTATTTGTGTGAATGGAGTTGTGTGGATTTCCCACGGCTTAACTATCGACAGATAACAGAGCAATCCCAGCACAGCGCTACCTCAGGGCAGGTATATGGGGGATGGGGTGTAATTCTAGAGAACCAATAAAAAGCATCAGATCCTCCAACCCAAATCACAGAAAAATGATTTTCACGCTGGTATTTTGGTATTCCTGAGCACACGTGAAGCCTTTGGTTAATAGAAGTGTACCTTGATTACTTTTTTTTTTTTTTTTTAAGCCAACAAATGTGAAAAGATGCAATTTTAGTATAACTAGTGTTAGTTTAGGACATGGGACTGGCTTCACACATCCCCGAAAAATGTCGTCATAGTGCCCATTTGTAGCACGTTCAGTCCTTCTGCCCCCCTGCTGCATCCCCTCCTACCCCACAGCAATTCTGTTCTAATTAATCAAAGCCGGAATTGCTGTGTAAATGCAGAAGCTCTAGAGCAGTGGTTCTTAACCTTTTTGGAGGTACTGAACCCCACCAGTTTCATATGCGCATTCACCGAACCCTTCTTAATTGGAAAAATAAAATATGATTTTTAAAATTCAAAACATAGGTATATATTTATACATAGGTGCACAAAATGAACAAAACCATTAAAACATGATTTTCACACAAAAACAAAATAATGAATATTTACCGCAAATCAGTGCGACTTCTGCTGTTGTCTTTCAGAGGCCAGTTCAGAAATACGCGGCATTACCTTGGCAAGTGCCACTCTCATGTCATTTTCGTAACAAAGTCTGTTCCTTTTCTTCGTCTTTATGTCCAGCATCCTCAAAGGATTGCTCGCAAAGATATGTTGTAACAAACTGTATGAAAATTCATCCCCCATAGTAATTCATCCCCCATAGTAATTCATCCCCCATAGTAATTCATCCCCCATATAGTAATTCATCCCCCATATAGTAATTCATCCCCCATATAGTAATTCATCCCCCATATAGTAATTCATCCCCCATATAGTAATTCATCCCCCCTATAGTAATTCATCCCCCCCATGTAGTAATTCATCCCCCCCATGTAGTAATTCATCCCCCCCATGTAGTAATTCATCCCCCCGTGTAGTAATTCCATCCCCCCGTGTAGTAATTCCATCCCCCCGTGTAGTAATTCCATCCCCCCGTGTAGTAATTCATCCCCCCGTGTAGTAATTCATCCCCCCGTGTAGTAATTCATCCCCCCATGTAGTAATTCATCCCCCATATTAAGTCCCCAAGTCCCCCCTGTGTCAATTCACTTACCTTTGCTCCGCGTGTTCCTCTCGCTGTATTCCCGCGCCGTTCCGGTCTTCAGGGTGAACTGTGAGAGGAGCCTAGCTCCTCTCACGTTCGTCACGCTGCCCCGCCTACACACATCCTGACAGCCAATCACTGGCTATCAGGATGTGAGTGGCAGCGAGACTGGCCAATCATTGCATTTGAGTCCCTGCCGCCCGAGAGGAGGGAGGGAGGGGAGCGGGCGCCCGGCACACAAGAGCCGCGGCTTGCCGACCACTGGGCATGTCATCACAAATCATATGAGTCGGGTGTGGGTCACCTCCGCCGAACCCCCGAGACTGACTCACCGAACCCCTGGGGTTCGATCAAACCCAGGTTAAGAACCACTGCTCTAGAGGTTGTTAGCTGCAGAAGATAAATACTAACAAATACTTTGCATCTTTCTCTCCCAGAGATACAAAATATCATTTGTATCTCTCTAGCTCCCATCTGATCGATATTTATAAAAGTAACGTTTATAAATTTTCACACATGGTACAGAGGTAAAAAGTATGTTTTGGTTTTTGGTTTTGTTTGGTTTGTTTTTAATAAACATCGATCAGATGGGAGATTGATTAGACAGGAGATGGAGAGATACAAAGTATCTGTAAACCTCAATGTTTACAATGTTACTTTGTATCTCTAGCTCCCATCTGATCGATATTTATAACCAAAGTAACATTGTTTGTAAACATTGAGGTTTACAAATACTTTGTATCTCTCCATCTCCTGTCTAATCAATCTCCCAAGTATTTGTAAACCTCAAGATTAGAGATGAGCGAAGTATTCAAAAATTCGATTCGGCGAATTCGTGGAAAAATTTTGATTCGAGTCGAATATATTCGCTGCGAATTTAACTTATAAAAAGGGTGTTTCTAGGCTTCAGAGAGCCTTTATATTAGTGCAGAACACTGTACCTTTAATTTAAATGCCCTTGGAGTCTGCTGGGGAAGAGAAATAATACTGACAGTCAGTATGACATGCAGATGAGTGCCGTCGATCTTAGAATCACCGCACACTTCACTCATTTGGGCAGTCACGGGGCCAAAACCAGAGTGTGGAGCCACAGTGTGGCGGTGGAGGCAGCAGCAATGGGAGGCCATACAGCACCCTATGACAAAATGGAAACCACCAGCAGTGTGAGGAGACCTGAAAGTGGCACATGGCAGAGTCTGGCGATGGAGACAGCAGCAATGGGAGGCCGTACAGGGACCCATGACACACTCTGGACCTGGCAGCAGCATGAGGAGGCGGTACAGGGGCCCATGACAGATTACGGGCCTGGCAGCTGCATGAGGAGTCAGTACGGGGGCCCATGACACACTCTGGACCTGGCAGCAGCATGAGGAGGCGGTACAGGGGCGCATGACAGATTACGAGCCTGGCAGCAGCAACTTGGACAGGAGGACGTTCAGTTTCTGCACTGTCTGGTGCGTGCTCGCAAACTGTTGTCTCTTGGAAACGGATTCCAAGAAAGACTGCTGACGGAATCCGTGAAGAGGAGTAGCAGGAGAAGGAGCATCTGAACGAGCGGAATATGCCAACAAGCGACAACAGGGGCCCATGACAGATTACGGGCCTGGCAGCAGCATGAGGAGTCGGTACGGGGGCCCATGGCAGATTAGGGGCCTGGCAGCAGCTATGGGAGGCCCGTAATCTGCCAGCACCCTATGACAAAAAATGGAACACACCAGCAGTGTGAGGAGACCTGAAAGTGGCACATGGCATGAGACACTGTGGACCTGGCAGCAGCATGAGGAGGCGGTACAGGGGCCCATGGCAGATTAGGGGCCTGGCAGCAGCTATGGGAGGCCCGTAATCTGCCAGCACCCTATGTCAAAAAATGGAACACACCAGCAGTGTGAGGAGACTTGAAAGTGGCACATGTTTGGGGCATGATTCATGGCGGATTTAGTCAGTTGTGTCAGGAACTGGTGGTTTGAAATCCAGACTAATCCACGCCTGATTCATTTTCACAAACGTGAGTCTCTCCACACTTTGGGTGGACAGTCGTGTCCTCCGGAGTTACAATACCTCCTGCCGCACTAAACACGCGCTCCGATGCCACGCTACTGGCCAGGCATGACAGCCTTTCAAGGGCAAATTCAGCTAGTTGGGGCCAAAGGTCAAGTTTCGTTGCCCAGTAGTCAAGGGGATTGTCTACCTCTGTTGGCAGGGTGCTGTCCAAGTAGGCCCAAGCCTGTTGTTTGAGGTCCTGCTCCAGGTCCACCTGATGCTGCTGCTGCTGCGGCTGGTTAGTAGTTTCCTCACTGCGCTGGTGAAGAAAGCTACTCATCATCGACTGCAGACTGAGGCAGCCGCTGCTGGTGGAGCTGCCACTGCTCCTACCACCCCACCCCTCCCCTGCTGCCATGGCAGCGGAACGCGAGCGCACAGGGCCCACAGTGTCTGAGGATGGACGTTGGCGCACAAAGGCAGAGACCAACTGACTACATAGGTGGTTTTTATAGTACGTTATTTTGGCCTCCCTCTCAGCAGGTGTGAAAGGCCACCATTTTTGAACGGTAGCGAGGGTCCAACAAGGTGGACAGCCAAAAGTCATCCCTCTGTCTGATGGTTATTATTCGGCTGTCGCTACGCAAGCAAGCGAGCATGCTATGGGCCATTTGTGCCAAGGAATGCGAGGGACTCCCTGCCTCCATCTCCACAGCATACTGCCACGGTGCGTCTGGGTCCTCTGTCTCCTCCTCCTCTACCAGATGCTCCTGCTCCTCCACTCCTGTCCGCTGAGTGGAAAAACCACCCCTTTCACTCAATAATTCCTGAGCACAAATGTCCTCCTCTACCTCCTCCTCTTCTTCCTGTCCTGCCACCACAGGGGTCATGTGGCGTTGAGATCTGTGTGCCACGTCTACCGCACCCTGACCAGCCATTGTTAACAGCATTTGTTCCAGGACGTGCAACAGAGGAATGACGTCGTTCATCCCATAGTCCTGCCGACTCACGAATAGCGTGGCCTCCTCAAAGGGCCTGAGCAAGCGGCAGGTGTCACGCATGAGCTGCCAATGGCTGACATCGAAGTTACACAGGGGAGTACCTTTATCCGCTTGTAACATCAGGAAATCGGTGATGGCCTTTCGCTGTTCGTAAAGGCAGTCTACCATGTGTAGGGTTGAATTCCACCTTGTTGCAACGTCGCAGATCAGGCGATGCTGTGGAATTCCGTTCTGCCGCTGCAGCTCAAGGAGGGTGTCCTTTGCGGTGTAGGAATGGCTGAAATGCATGCAAAGTTTACGTGACATTTTAAGGATGTCTTGCAGTGGGATGGTGGATTTTAGGAACCGATTGACAACCAGATTGAACACGTGAGCCATGCATGGCGCATGGCATAACCTTCCTTGACGCAGAGCAGACACCATGTTCTTTCCGTTGTCGGTCAACATGGTTCCGATTTTCAGTTTGCGCGGAGACAGCCATCTCTCGATTTCTCTGTTCATTACACTGAGAAGTTCCTCCCCTGTGTGACTACGTTCGCCTGGACCTGGCAGCAGCATGAGGAGGCGGTACAGGGGCCCATGGCAGATTAGGGGCCTGGCAGCAGCTATGGGAGGCCCGTAATCTGCCAGAACCCTATGACAAAAAATGGAACACACCAGCAGTGTGAGGAGACCTGAAAGTGGCACATGGCAGAGTGTGGCGATGGAGACAACCCACCGACTGTTTTGCTCGCTGCCAAGCTGCCACCCTCTTCTCCTGATGATGCGGAAGCAATAGCCTGATGACGACGAGGCTGCCAAGTGCAATCAGCCTCATCATCATCAATTAGGGTCTCCGCCTCACTACTAGCCCCCTCGGCTGCGTGTGGGTCAGGAGACAGACCTGTCTCTACACCGGCTACCGAGCCACTCTCCTCGCCACTACTTCTTTGCCTGGCTGCTGAAGAGGCGGATGTCTCCCCCCATTCCTGACCACCCTCTGTTAGCTCTTCCTCACTGTACTGGATGACACCGGGAGCACTGGCCTCTGGCTGCGAATAGTGCTGCCTCGACCCCTTCCTCTGCTGCCACGTCTGCTCGCTCCTAAAACATTGCCTCCTCTGCCACTCCTCTGCATGTTGTCTGACATACTCTTTAATTAAACGATTCTGTGTCTGTCCCCGAGTAACAATTCTGTGTCTGTCCCCGAGTAACAGTTCTGTGTCCCTGAGTAACAGTTCTGTGTCCCTGAGTAACAGTTCTGTGTCTGTCCCTGAGTAAGAATTCTGTGTCTGTCCCTGAGTAACGTTTCTGTGGCCCTGAGTAACGTTTCTGTGGCCCTAAGTAATGTTTCTGTGTCCCTAACTCTCTCCCTGAATACAGCCAGGTCTGCCTCTGTTGAATGACTGGAGGCAAATGGAGAATTCTAAAATGGCCGCCATTTATAGCTCGACTATTACACTGTGCGTGCTGGCTGGCTGCTGATTGGCTAATGCGATCACATGTCATGAATTAATGCATTATGGGTCAGCGCGCCTTGTCTGCGCGCCTTCCCAGACATCCCCGCTCCGTCGCCGCACATGTCGCCGCCATTTTAGGAAAAATTTCGATTCGCGCATCCGAAGTCTGCTTATTTTCGGATTCGACGCGAATTTAAATTTTCCTAATATTCGAAACGAATTCCACTTTGCCTACTTCGATTCGCTCATCTCTACTCAAGATAATAATAAAAATGTGATAAATATACAAATCACAAAGAGCGCAAACCAAATCACACAGCTAAATATAACCACCACCAAATAAGTGCATATTAACCCCTCGCCCTCCTGAGGATTTACCCCCTTAATGACCACGCCTCTTTTTGCTACTCGGCGCTGCACTAATTCAACTGATAATTGCGCAGTCATGCAACGCTGCACCCAAATGGAATTTATGTCCTTTTTTTCACACAAATAGAGCTTTCTTTCGGTGTAATTTGATCACCTGTGCGCTTTTTATTTTTCACGCTATAAACAAAAAAAGGCCAAAAACTTTGAAGAAAAACAATATTTTTTTACTTTCAGCTATAAAAAATATACAGTTGTGTCCAAAATTATTCAACCCCCACTGAAATTGAGTGTTTTGGCCAGTTTGACATTGCTTTTGATCATTCAGTCATCTTGCTTACATTTACATTAAAGAGGCACTTGTAGGTCAGACAAATATAACATAACAGTTATAATGAAATAACCACAAATGTCTTTTCTGTGCTCACAGCATTATCAGTTTTATTCAACCCCCAAGTGACATTCAATCTTAGTACTTAGTACAGCATCCTTTTACAGTTATAACAGCTTTTAAACGTGAAGCATAGCTTGACACAAGTGTCTTGCAGCGATCTACGGGTATCTTCGCCCATTCTTCATGGGCAAAGGCCTCCAGTTCAGTCACATTCTTAGGCTTGCGCACTGCAACTGCTTTCTTTAAGTCCCACCAGAGGTTCTCAATCGGATTTAAGTCTGGTGACTGCGATGGCCACTCCAAAATGTTCCAGCCTTTCCTCTGCAACCATGCTCTAGTGGACTTGGAGGTATGCTTGGGATCATTGTCCTGTTGAAAGGTCCAACGTCTCCCAAGCCTCAGGTGTGTGACGGACTGCATCACGTTTCCATCCAATATCTCCTGGTACTGAAGAGAATTCATGGTACCTTGCACACGCTGAAGCTTCCCTGTACCTGCAGAAGCAAAACAGCCCCAAAGCATGATTGACCCTCCACCATGCTTCACAGTAGGCAAGGTGTTCTTTTCATCATAGGCCTTGTTCTTCCTCCTCCAAACATAGCGTTGATCCATGGGCCCAAACAGTTCTAATTTTGTTTCATCAGTCCACAGAACACTATCCCACAACTTTTGTGGTTTGTCCACATGGCTTTTGGCATACTGCAGTCGACTCTTCTTATTCTTTGGAGACAGCAAGGGGGTACGCCTGGGAGTTCTGGCACGGAGGCCTTCATTACGCAGTGTGCGTCTTATTGTCTGGGCTGAAACTTCTGTACCCACATCTGACAAATCTTTTCTCAGTTCCTCAGCAGTCACACGGGGACTTCTCTCCACTCTACGCTTCAGGTAGCGCACAGCAGTCGAAGTCAGCATCTTCTTTCTGCCACGACCAGGTAGCGTTTCAACAGTGCCCTTTGCCTTGAATTTGCGAATGATGCTTCCTAAGGTGTCTCTTGGTATGTTTAACATCTTTGCAATCTTCTTATAGCCATTGCCCTTCCTGTGAAGAGAAATCACCTCTTCTCTTGTCTTCCTGGACCATTCTCTTGCCTTCACCATGTTTGTAACCACACCAGTAAATGTCTAGAAGGAGCTGAGTATCACAGTCATTTTAAAGCTGCCTAATTGGTGCTTATTATGCTTGATTGCTGCTCGGTGACATCCACAGGTGTTTTCAATACCTGATGGAAAGCACCTGTATGAACCTCTGTTCTTCAGAGTGGTAGTCTTTAAGGGGTTGAATAATTGTGGCAATGAAGAAACCACATAAGAACCATTTACTACTGTATTACATAAACAATTGATGTCATTTTAGTTGCATTTGGGTAGTTACAACGTCCTTGTAGGATTTGATTCTGAATACAATTCCAAATGTACACTATAGTCCCTAAACCCCTTTACAGCATTGGGGGTTGAATAATTTTGGACACAACTGTATAGTAAACTCAAAGTTGGTTATAAATTTAGGCCAAAATGTATTCTGTTCCATGTTTTTGGTAAAAAAAATCCCAATAAGTGTATATTGATTGCTTTGTGGAAGTTATAGAGATACAAACTATGGGAGAGATACTGCAATTTACGCCATTTTTTTGCTATACAGAGCTGCGCTAATTTAACGGACAATTGCGCGGTCATGCAATACGGTACATAAATGAAATTTACATCCTTTTTTTTTTTTTTCCCCACAAATTGAGCTTTCTTTCGGTGGTATTTGATCGCCTGTGCGGTTTTTGTTTTGCGCTATTAAAAAAAAAAGGCTGACAATTTTGACGAAAAAAAACAATATTTTGAACTTTTTGCTATAAAACATGTCCAGTAAAAAAAAAAGCAAAAATCAAATTTAGTCATAAATTTCTGCCAAAATGCATTCTGTGACATGTCTTTGCTAAAAAACCAAATACGTGTAAATTAATTGGTTTACGTGAAAGTTATAGCGTTTACAAATGGCGGGAAAGATACTGGGATTTTTAATTTTTATTTATACTAATAATGGCGCCGATCAGCGACATATGGCGGCGACCAGCGACTTATGGCAGGACAGCGGCGGACATTTTGACACGGGGGGGGAACTGACTTGGGGTCACTGACATCCCCAGTGACACCAATACAGTGATCAGTGGAAAAAAAACCACTGAAACTGTACTAATGTCACTGGGGAGGAAGGGGTTAACATTTTTAGAATTTGCAGTGCAAGGGGAGTGCTTTACTAGGGGGTGGGGGTGTGTACTGGATGGGGGGGGGGGAGCTGATCGAGGGAGAGAAACTCTGCAGCTTCTCACAAGCTGTCAGAGAACTGACACAGAACAGGGCTGTGTGTAAACAATGCAGCCCTGCTCTGTGTCAGCGATCACCGGCAATCGCGGGGAAAAGGCCCGTAAAAACCGGCCGTGACCCGTCGGCTGACACCCGCGGGCCAGGTAGGGCGGGCACACGCCTTGCGCGTGCCCCCTACCTGTTTTGAAGGCAGCCGTTTTAAAACGTGCTTTTGCCTACGAGCGCCGCCCTGCCACCGTTTATATGCGGTGGCTGGGCGGCAAGTGGTTAATAGTTCAAACAAAAAATAAAGAGGGAATCTCAATATAGTCCATTCAGAAAAGTCCATATAAACATGATCCTCAGTAAATGAAGTAATGGGATCCTCCTTCACAAACAGAGGATCATGTTTATATGGACTTTTCTGAATGGACTATATTGAGATTCCCTATTTTTTGTTTGAACTATTAATATGCACTTATTTGGTGGTTATATTTAGTTGTGCGATTTGGTTTGCGCTATTATTTGTGATTTGTATATTTATCACATTTTTATTATCTTGAGGTTTACAAATACTTGGGAGATTGATTAGCCAGGAGATGGAGAGATACAAAGTATTTGTAAACCTCAATGTTTACAAACAATGTTACTTTGTATCTCTAGCTCCCATCTGATCGATCTTTATAACCAAAGTAACATTGTTTGTAAACATTGAGGTTTACAGATGCTTTGTATCTCTCCATCTCCTGTCTAATCAATCTCCCATTTGATTGATGTTTATAAATTTTCACACTTCGTAGAGAGGTACAAAGTAATTTTTTTTTTTTTTTTTTTATAAACGTTACTTTGTATCTCTCATGTGTGAACAAGGTTTATACACTGTCAAAAAAGGTAGGTGTGTGTTTTTTTTTTTTTTTTTTGTTTGTTTTTTTTTTTTCCCCCTTAACTCCCCCCTTAACTCCAGATGTTTTGACAATCAGGAATTGTGGGAAGGTGTGAAGAGGGGGTGGGGGAAAGCCAATAGGAGGAGTTTTATTAGAGGGGTGTGGCATTCCCAGTGTCCACAGCCGGTTCTTGTACAGAACCGAGAAGTCCTCTTAGATCGGCATATAGTCGAAGCAACTTCACAAGTTATAATGAAACTTTTAAATGACAATTGATCGTAGTAACCTCCTTATTAACTGGTAATTTATTATAATTGGCCATAATTAACATATTCCTTCCCTTAGGTCATATTTCATAGCCAAGTTTTTTTTTTTTCTTTTTTTCAGTTTCTTTTTGTTAATAAACATTTTGTTTGTCTTGTTTGTAATGTTGGTCTACAGTTCGGATATAAGCTCATGTTAGAGATTTGTTCCAGACTTCTGTTTCAGGCCATTTGGCCATCATTGTGCCGTGTATGGAGATCTCGGCTTCTCTGGCTTCTGGACACAATGGTACAACCATGCAGGTCATGGAGGGATAAAAAGAACCCAAGTCCCCCACCGATGACCAACTGGAAGCTTTGTGACTTTGTATGAGGACCATTTCAAGCTGGATATTGATCTGCTTAGATTTTGCCTTCCCTGGTTCCTCCCACCCTGTCTGATGTAGAAGAGGCTGAAAATATCATTTGTCAGAAGCCATGGCACGGAGGATTACTCCGCCTCCTTGCGAAAATTTGTAAACGGTCTGCTCTCTGTCCCCAGACCCTTCTGTTTAATAGTCTGGGCCCAGGGAACTTTTATTTAATTACTGGAAGCCATGGCTCCTGGGAGTACTGTGCATGTGCTCACAGGTACATGACCCCTCCCCCCACCTTGAGGCTCCTTGCTGTACTATTGGGGCCCAGTATAGGATGGCCATCTCTACTTCCCTATTAGCAGCCCTACTGTTGACCACTGAAAAGCCAAGGCAGAGGGTCCCCTAAAGATAAAACTCTGGTATTACAGGAACCTGACAGATAAATATATTGGGAGAGATGAAAAAAGTGTTTCCAAATGACGTAAAATGAGTATCTCCAGAGACTAATATCAGACATATGTACTATTACTTGTGTAAATACCATTTTACAACCGTTATAAAGAAAATGACCAAGAAATGTGAAGAACAGAAAAATTGCCTCCATTCAGATACCTTTTCAGTCCTCTAGGATGGAAATGGCCAAGAAATGTGAACAGTAAAGAAATTGCCTCCATTCAGATACCTTTTCGGTCCTCTAGGATGGAAATGGCCAAGAAATGTGAACAGTAAAGAAATTGCCTCCATTCAGATACCTTTTCGGTCCTACTAGGATGGAAATGAGCAATACTTGTTTAGGGACCCTTCTTGGGAGGAGTGGTCTCAACATACACTATACAAGGTTTTTTTTTTTTTTTTTTTTAGACCAAGCCTTCCAACCAGACCAAAATGTCTCCCGGTTTTGGAATTTTTGATGACAAACACCTTCAAATTGTATTTGTGAGTTTAAGTTGTGCAGAAGTTTAAGCTCAGGAGGGGTTTTCTTTCTCTCCAATTGTCTTTCTGGCAGCAATTATGCGTTGTATGATGGGGGAATCACTGTGGGGCCCGAGCTCAGTATTTGGTGGTAATAGGGAGCGATCTGGATCTGGCTGGATTGTAAAGTTCATCACCTGAGAATATGAAAGAACATCAACCCAGAAAGGAGAAAGTTTGGGGAAAGTCCACCAAATCCGAAAGCTTTCCAGTGGGTGCCACCAACATGCTGAGAAGGAAGTAGGGAAGACTTTTGAATGGCAGAAGGTGGTGTGATATTACTGGTGTGCTAGCTTTGAAAGGATTCCCAATGTGGCAATGTGTTACACAAGTTTGAATTTGTTACGGTAATTTGTGTAGCTTTGCTCTGTCAAAGGCTGAAAAGTTTTCAAAAGATTCTGTTCCCACGTCTGCATAGAAAACTTTATTTATTTATTTTTTTGTTCATCAGTATAGAGTAGCTTAAAATTCAGTAGTGGGAGACCGCTTTGGCATGTTTCTGTGTTTTTTTTAGTTTAAAATGCCGTGAGGCGTAACAAGAACCTTCAGGGCCCCAGTGCAAGAAACCATGAAGGGGTCCCCCCTTGGCTCCCAGCCGGGGCCCTTCCCGTTGATTCTAGGGCCCTTTTACTCTAGTCGTGGGACCCTTTTTATTATATAGTTTTGCCACTGGTATCAGTAGTTTTTGTATTTTATTTTTACTTTTATATTTATTTATTTTTTTATTTTTTTTCCCTTCTGTTTAGGATCCCCATTGAGGGGCCCTGGTGAAATATTAGGGATCTAGACAGACCTCTGATGTTTCACCCTTAAGACAGAGAATGGAGATTGAGGACGCAGACCTCAATTCCATCTCTGCAGCCTCAGCAGCACAGAATGAATGGATAGGAATAGCTCTAGTTTGTGAATGGAGGGGAAGTCTCTGTATAAAGTATAGTGAACACATGCTAAAAACGTCAGTGGGTACTGATATTAGGACAAGGAAGGGGTCGGTAAATGTAACATTTACCAGCCCCTTCCCCAGTCTCCATTCTGTCAGTATCCCTCACAGCAGTCAGTGGGAGAAAGGTGGGGCCCCAGGGCAGCAGAACAGAGATGGGGATGAGGCAGGAGTGGCATGTGGAGTGACAAATGCCCTCCATTTTGCAGCCACTGAATGTCTGTCTGTGGGAGGTAAAGGAGGAGATGCAGGTGGGATGGGTTCCACTACAAGCCACCCCCCCCCCCCCCCCACTGCCCCTTCTATCTATGTGTACAGGCAGGCTGCACAGGCTCCCTGGGGCCAGGTCACAATCATGACTCCTGTATGTAGGCTCCTGCCTGGAGTAGAAGGGAGTAGAATATCTCAAATATTGGAACAGTCTAGGGCCCTGGTGCCCAACGTATGCTTCTGGGGCCACATGAAGCCCTCCAATTTTTTTTTTTTTTTTTGTGTTGAACAAGGTACTTGGTCTTTGCCTTCAAACAGATGACCTATAGGGGACAGTCCCGAGGATAGCCAGTTACTAATCCATTGGTTTTCTGTAAATGGTTCCAGAGATCATATAAGTAGGGAGAAGATGTTTGAAGTGGCAGGTTTAGTTTGGAACTTTTGAACAGATGTCCATACTGTAATGGCTGCTTTTAAAAGTAAGGTGTGGAATGGCTGGGAAGGGGGGAGACCCAGAATAACTCCCATCATGCTTTACTTCTGTTGGTGGACTCTGATTGGACACTCTGCGGAGTTGGCCTAGAACCACTGCATAGTAATAGTTTGATATTGGGAACTCCCATACCAGCCATATTGTTTGATCTGAGGAGGATGGCATTTTTAAATCTAGGCCTCTCCCTGCTCTTATGAGAGGTGAGAATTGACAGCAGATGTCTGAGGCAAGAAATGGCAAACCTCTGGGTGCTGATTTCATAGGTAAGGTTCGAGTGGTTGTGGAACTGGTCCTTGTTTTGATATAGGCTGACAACCATCAGGAGTAGTGTGTAAATAGATGGTAATACAAATGTACAGCCCCTATGGTGTGGGGCCACTTAAACTGACATTTCGATCCAAGAAGAAAAGTTTAATCAATGACATGAAAAACAAAATCTATCAGAACAGCTCCAAACGTTGCTTGTGGTGATTTAAGATTGGTTTACTGATGGGCGTCCCAGCTGTGAAGGGTTCTCTGTAATGAACTCCAAGGTGGGGAGATCCATAGAACCTGCAAAGTGTGGCAGTGTATAGGTCCACTTGGTGGTAGGTGGTGGAGTGTCTCCCAAATCGCAGAGAGAACATTCACGGTGTCACTGGGGATCGCGCACTGCCTCTGCATGTCCTGTTTGCCAGATTATTGTGCTTTATCCAGCCAATATCTTGCTCTTTTGTGTATCTGCTGCTGTCCTTCTCTTTGCTACCACTCATGATCAACGCTTGGTTTGCTCATTTGACTACGCTTTCATCTTATCCCATCCAGTTTCTACTTAAAACCAACCTTTTGGCTTGTTTACGGACTACACTTCCGCTTGATCTTTACCTGCTACTGGACCCCAGCTTGATCACCTCCTGGTGGGACAATCCTGTTGACCGCGACCTGGTACTAACTTGCAGCAAAACCCATCCTCCCCATCAGGAGCTCTGGTGAATTCCAGCTGATACTTAACCACTTGCCATTAGGATGTCATATGACATGACTTTCAGTGGTTGTACCAGGATGGTGCCTGCATCAGGCATCATCCCAGTATCTTTTTCAGCCAGCGATTCCCTGTAATGTAAAAGCCATCCTAGTGGCTAATTAGCTGCTGCATTACTCTTACAAGCAGCAATTGGGGATGTTTCCCCCCGCCCAATCAGCATCTCTCCAGGATCTCTAGTTCGATCACGAAACCCAGTAACTGATATGATGGTGCTGCTGGGTTATCATAGAGCTGGCCATGGACCGGATGGTCCCCAGTCATCTCTACAGTCCTGGGAAGCTGGAAGCAATGTCATGATTTCCTTTCTGGTTCTGGCAAATGTCAACACTGTTTGTTTTTTTTTTTTTTTTTTTTTTTTTTTTTTTCTGGAAAGCAGAGATAAATACACGGCTCAAACAAATGAAATGAAGACTTTGAAACCCATCAGATCTGAATAGGGAGAAATCGCCTGCTGGATCTCTATGCTGACATGGACGGGGTAATGTGTGAGGAACGTAAGGATGCCCCAATGTATGATGGAAGTGAAAATGATCGACCTACAGAGGACTGAATTTATTTATTTATTTTTCCAGGTAGTTTTTGTAGAAATCAGGGCTAAGGTTTGGGTTGGCTGTAAGTTCAACCCAAGGTGTTAGCAGTTTGCTGAACGGGAGAACTAAATGGTCATATTTGGCCAGTTCATCTACCCAGCCCATTCCTATGGAGGTATTCCAGATAACTTCCCACCACCCACAGTCCTCACATTGTACTCAAGCAAGTGGGCCCCCCAAGTGAAATCATTGACAGTCTATGGCTATGACCAGATTTCATCAGTGATGTCAGCCAGGTTTCTGGGCACTACGGTTTACAATCCCAAAGGGTCGGGGAACTGTCAGTTGCAGTGAAATGAGTGGGAGAGGAGCATTGTGTTGATGGGCCATTGGAGCGTTGTTCATCCTGATTGGCTATGGATTTATTCATGGTACATTGTGGATGAAATGGCATTTACTTGTTCATAATACTTTTTTTTTTTTCTGTGGTGTTTTAATTTTTTTTCATGAATGAGTAAGAAGTAGTACCAAGTACCCCTTTTTTCATGTGGGGTGCCTACAGATTCTGATTACCCCCACATCCAATGCAAATTTTTTTATAAACTGACCCCCTATGTGGATGATTTACTAAATGGTATCTCTGGTGAAAACAAAAAGCTCCCCTTGCAGTGGGACGGCCACGACACTTCAAGGGTTAAATGCTCATCTATGCCTAGACTGTATTGGGGACTTGGTGACCTTGTACCTCGCTCCCCCACTGGTGGGCGCTTAAATCCTCACCCTGATTTTTCCAGCTTGTGGGCGGTCCCTCCACATTCTCACATACAATGCAGGGTTAATGGTCTTGTATTTGATGTCAAATGCCAGAGTGTGAAGGAGAAGAGACCGCCAGACCTGGACTTTTCAGAGTGGAGGATCAAGTAAGCAAAAGTTCCTGGTAAGTCACCCTCAGGCTAAATCGGCATTCCCTCCTGCAGTACCGGGGGCAGCCTCACAGCAAGGGGGTGTCTCTGCAGAGTTCAGCTTTTTAAGGGGATATTCGTGAATAAGGGAAACCTGGGATTAGAAACCCAATCATGGCAAAGGAAATAAAAAGGAGGAAAATTTGTCTTAATGTATGTTAATCGATATGAACAACTTGTGTAATCTGCTTGGTGGATGGATGAACGGGGTGGATGGATGAACGGGGTGAATGGATACAAAGATGGATGGGGTGAATGGATGCAAAGACAGGCAGATGGAAGGATGGATACAAAGATGTACAGATGAATGGATGCAAAGATGGGCAGATGGATCGAAGGATGAATGGATATAAAGATTGACAAATGGATACAAAGATGAAAGGATGGATGGCGCAAATGGATGCAAAGATGGACAGATGAATGGATACAAAGTTGGACACTGCAGATTGGTAGATCACTAACTAAATGGTAATCTGCGATAACTGTCAATTATTTTCTTACATTTTGTGTACTCTTCAATATTGTCCTTCATCCTGTAAATGTTATCTGTGTTTCACTTTACAGTGGTGCCATTTGCACCGATATTTCCACGCCCAGGTATGTACTGCTGGGGGGGGGGGACCTCAGTGAATGGAATCAAATAATGCAACTATTCGTGTGAATGGAGTTGTGTGGATTTCCCATGGCTTATCAACAGCTTAACTATCGACAGATAACAGAGCAATCCCAGCACAGCGCTACCTCAGGGCAGGTATATGGGGGATGGGGTGTAATTCTAGAGAACCAATAAAAAGCATCAGATCCTCCAACCCAAATCACAGATAAATTATTTTCACTGGTATTTTGGTATTCCTGAGCACACATGAAGTCTTTGGTTAATAGAAGTATACCTTGATTACACTTTTTTTATATTAATATGTCAACAAATGTAAAAAGATGCAATTTTAGTATAACTAGTTTTAGTTTGGGACACGGGACTGGCTTCACACATCCCCGAAAAATGTCATCCTAGTGCCCAGGACATTTGTAGCACGTTCAGTCCTTCTGCCCCCCTGCTGCATCCCCTCCTACCCCACAGCAATTCTGTTCTAATTAATCAAAGCCGGAATTGCTGTGTAAATGCAGAAGCTCTAGGAGGTTATTAGCTGTAGAAGATAAATACTAACAAATACTTTGTATCTCTCCATCTCCCATCAGAGAGATGCAAAGTAATATTGTATTATTATTATTTTTTTTTTAATAAACATCGATCAGATGGGAGATTGATTAGACAGGAGATGGAGAGATACAAAGTCTCTGTAAACCTCAATGTTTACAAACAATGTTACTTTGTTTATAAATATCGATCAGATGGGAGCTAGAGAGATACAAAGTAACATTGTTTGTAAACATTGAGGTTTACAGAGACTTTGTATCTCTCCATCTCCTGTCTAATCAATCTCCCATCTGATCGATGTTTATAAAAAAGTTTACTTTGTACCTCTACCATGTGTGAATTTATAAACAACGTTACTTTGTATTTATCATGTGTGAACAATTTTTTTTTTATGCACTGTCAAAAGGTGTGTGTGTGTGTCAAAACATCTGGAGTTAAAGGGAAAACACACAGTCAGGAATTGTGGGAAGGTGTGAAGAGGGGGTGTGGGAAAGGCAAAAGGAGGAGTTTTATTAGAGGGGTGTGGCATTCCCAGTGTCCACAGCCGGTTCTTGTACAGAACCGAGAAGTCCTCTTAGATCGGCATATAGTCGAAGCAACTTCACAAGTTATAATGAAACTTTTAAATGACAATTGATCGTAGTAACCTCCTTATTAACTGGTAATTTATTATAATTGGCCATAATTAACATATTCCTTCCCTTAGGTCATATTTCATAGCCAAGTTTTTTTTTTTTTTTTTTTTCAGTTTCTTTTTGTTAATAAACATTTTGTTTGTCTTGTTTGTAATGTTGGTCTACAGTTCGGACATAAGCTCATGTTAGAGATTTGTTCCAGACTTCTGTTTCAGGCCATTTGGCCATCATCCGTGCCGTGTATGGAGATCTCGGCTTCTCAACACAATGGTACAACCATGCAGGTCATGGAGGGATAAAAGGAACCCAAGTCCCCCACCGATGACCAACTGGAAGCTTTGTGACTAACTTTGTATGAGGACCATTTCAAGCTGGATATTGATCTGCTTAGATTCTGCCTTCCCTGGTTCCTCCCACCCTGTCTGATGTAGAAGAGGCTGAAAATATCATTTGTCAGAAGCCATGGCACGGAGGATTACTCCGCCTCCTTGCGAAAATTAGTAAACTGTCTGCTCTCTGTCCCCAGACCCTTCTGTCTAATAGTCGGGGCCCAGGGAACTTTTATTTAATCACTGGGAGCCATGGCCCCTGGGAGAACTGTGCATGTGCTCACAGGTACATGACCCCTTCCCCCAACTTGAGGTTTCTTGCTGTACTATTGGGGCCCAGTATAGGATGGCCATCTCTATTTCCCTATTAGCAGCCCTGCTGTTGACCATTGAAAAACCAAGGCAGAGGGTCCCCTCCAGATAAAACTCTGGTATTACAGGAACCTGACAGATAAATATATCTGGAGAGATGAAAAAAGTGTTTCCAAATGACGTAAAATGAGTATCTCCAGAGACTAATATCAGACATATGTACTATTACTTGTGTAAATACCATTTTACAACAGTTATAAAGAAAATGACCGAGAAATGTGAAAAACAGAAATTGCCTCCATTCAGATACCTTTCGGTCCTACTAGGATGGAAATGAGCAATACTTGTTTAGGGATACTTCTTGGGAGGGGTGGTCTCCACACATATACTATACAAGGTTTTGTTTTGTTTTTAGACCAAGCCTTCCAAACAGACCAAAATGTCTCCCGGTTTTGGAATTTTTGATGACAAACACCTTCAAATTGTATTTGTGAGTTTAAGTTGTGCAGAAGTTTAAGCTCAGGAGGGGTTTTCTTTCTCTCCAATTGTCTTTCTGGCAGCAATTATGCATTGCATGATGGGGGAATCACTGTGGGACCCAAGCTCAGTATTTGGTAATATTAGGGAGGGATCTGGCTGGATTGTAAATATCAGACATATGTACTATTACGTAAATACCATTTTACAACAGTTATAAAGAAAAGTGACAGAGAAATGTGAAGAACAGAAAAATTGCCTCCATTCAGATACCTTTCGGTCCTACTAGGATGGAAATGAGCAATACTTGTTTAGGGATACTTCTTGGGAGGGGTGGTATCAACATATACTATACAAGGTGTTTTTTTTTTTTTTTGTTTTTTTTTTAGACCAAGCCTTCCAACCAGACCAAAATGTCTCCTGATTTTTGATAAACTCACAAATACAATTTGAAGGAGTTTAAGTTGTGCAGAAGTTTAAGCTCAGGAGGGGTTTTCTTTCTTTCCAATTGTCTTTCTGGCAGCAATTATACGTTGTATGATGGGGGAATCACTGTGGGGCCTGAGCTCAGTATTTGGTAATATTAGGGAGAGATCTGGATCTGGCTGGATTGTAAAGTTCGTCACCTGAGAATATGAAAGAGAACATCAACCCAGAAAGGAGAGAGTTTGGGGAAAGTCCACCAAATCCGGAAAAGCTTTCCAGTGGGTGCCACCAACATGCCGAGAAGGAAGTAGGGAAGACTTTTGAATGGCAGAAGGTGGTGTGATATTACTGGTGTGCTAGTTTTGAAAGGATTCCCAATGTGGCAATGTGTTACGCAAGTTTGAATTTGTTACGGTAATTTGTGTAGCTTTGCTCTGTCGAAGGATGAAAAGTTTGCAAAAGATTCTGTTCCCACGTCTGCATAGAAAACTTTTTTTTTTTTTTTTTTGTTCATCAGTATAGAGTAGCTTAAAATTCAGTAGCGGGAGACCACTTTGGCATGTTTCTGTGTCTTGTAGTATAAAATGCCGTGGGATGAGGCAGGGGTGGCATGTGGACTGACTGCCCTCCATTTTGCAGCCACTGAATGTCTGTCTGTGGGAAGGAAAAGAGCAGAAGCAGGCATGCAGGTGGGATGGGTTCCACTACAAGTCCCCCCACTGCCCCTTCTATCTGTGTACAGGCAGGCTGCACAGGCTCCCTGGGGCCAGGTCACAATCGTGACCCCTGTATGTAGGCTCCTGCCTGGAGTAGAAGGTAGTAGAATCTCCAATATTGGAACAGTGTAGGGCCCTGGTGCCCAACGTGTGCTTTCGGGGCCACATGAAGCCCTCCAAATTATTATTTTTTTTTTTGTGTGTGTGGCCCTTGGGGAATGTGCAGGTACTAATCTGTGTTTCCCTATTTCCCTGTTCAAGCAATGATTTCATAGTCTTTGAACATCTCTTGTATCATGTCTGCAGTCTGACTTTTTACTGTTATGTCATTGATGTTTCACTTTTCGGTGTCTGCTGTCTGACGTTGAATAGGCACAGAATGTTTTGTGCACCCTTTGGTGGTGATGAGGGTTGCACGTGAGGCCTGTCATATCAAAAAAGCTGACCACCATTGGTCTGGGATATGTCTGGCATAGGTATTTATAGAGATTTGAGGGTCAATTTTTTTTTTTTTTTTTTTTGTGTTGAACATGGTACTTTGGTCTTTGCTTTCCAACAGATGACCTATAGGGGACAGTCCCGAGGATAGCCAGTTACTAATCCATTGGTTTTCTGTAAATGGTTCCAGAGATCATATAAGTAGGGAGAAGAGGTTTGTTTGAAGTGGCAGGTTTGGTACTTTTAAAAGCAGCCATTACAGTATGGACATCTGTTCAAAAGTAAGGTGTTGAATGGCTGGGGAAGGGGGATGTAAGGGACCACCTGACGGCACCTCTAGCGACCCACTGGTCGGGCTTCCCCAGAGTGCGGAGTCTAAGTCCCGGATAACTTGTTCACCAGAGCCCCTGATGGTGGGGATGGACTTGGAGTGCTCTGAGACCAGGTCGTGACTACTGGATATACCCACCAGTGGTAGAGGAGTCCGCCAGGGGCTCCTGCAGGGTGAGAGTCTGATGTGAGGGGACCAGGGGGTCCCAGAGGGATGGATGGAGAAGCGAAAGCTAAGTCAAACAAGCAGAGTCGGTAGCTGGGGGGTCGGTGCAGTACAAAACAGTAGGCAAAGAATGGTCGGGTCACACGCCAGGTCAATAACAACAGGAGATCTGACATAAAGGGGAACATCCAGGAGCGAAGTCGGGCAAGCCAAGGGGTCAGGATAGGAAAAGGCAGCAAGGTCAGACAATCCGGATCAATAGTACTCACAACACAGGTATCCGATAACAGGAATCGCAGAAAGACCATTCGGCAACAAGTGACAGCACAGGGCGATTTAAATACCGTGCCCTGCACTGTCATTGGTGCCAGGCACGCACTCGCGCATGCCAGTGCGCCTGCGTGAACCTCGGCGCCGCGGGGGACTGAGCCCTATCGCCCGAATCCCCACATGAGAAGGTCTATTGCGCATGCGGCCGGGACCAGCGCCGCAGCGATCCCTGACGGGGAGACCCAGAATAAATCCCATCATGCTTTACTTCTGGTGGTGGACTCTGATTGGACACTCTGCGGAGTTGGCCTAGAACCACTGCATAGTAATAGTTTGATATTGGGAACTCCCATACCAGCCATATTGTTTGATCTGAGGAGGATGGCATTTTTAAATCTAGGCCTCTCCCTGCTCTTATGAGAGGTGAGAATTGACAGCAGATGTCTGAGGCAAGAAATGGCAAACCTCTGGGTGCTGATTTCATAGGTAAGGTTCGAGTGGTTGTGGAACTGGTCCTTGTTTTGATATAGGCTGACAACCATCAGGAGTAGTGTGTAAATAGATGGTAATACAAATGTACAGCCCCTATGGTGTGGGGCCACTTAAACTGACATTTCGATCCAAGAAGAAAAGTTTAATCAATGACATGAAAAACAAAATCTATCAGAACAGCTCCAAACCTTGCTTGTGGTGATTTAAGATTGGTTTACTGATGGGCGTCCCAGCTGTGAAGGGTTCTCTGTAATGAACTCAAGGTGGGGAGATCCATAGAACCTGCAAAGTGTGGCAGTGTATAGGTCCACTTGGTGGTAGGTGGTGGAGTGTCTCCCAAATCGCAGAGAGAACATTCACGGTGTCACTGGGGATCGCGCACTGCCTCTGCATGTCCTGTTTGCCAGATTGTTGTGCTTTATCCAGCCAATATCTTGCTCTTTTGTGTATCTGCTGCTGTCCTTCTCTTTGCTACCACTCATGATCAACGCTTGGTTTGCTCATTTGACTACGCTTTCATCTTATCCCATCCAGTTTCTACTTAAAACCAACCTTTTGGCTTGTTTACGGACTACACTTCCGCTTGATCTTTACCTGCTACTGGACCCCAGCTTGATCACCTCCTGGTGGGACAATCCTGTTGACCGCAACCTGGTACTAACTTGCAGCAAAACCCATCCTCACCATCAGGAGCTCTGGTGAATTCCAGTTGATACTTAACCACTTGCCATTAGAATGTCATATGACATGACTTTCAGTGGTTGTACCAGGATGGTGCCTGCATCAGGCATCATCCCAGTATCTTTTTCAGCCAGCGATTCCCTGTAATGTAAAAGCCATCCTAGTGGCTAATTAGCTGCTGCATTACTGTTACAAGCAGCAATTGGGGATGTTTCCCCCCGCCCAATCAGCATCTCTCCAGGATCTCTAGTTCGATCACGAAACCCAGTAACTTATATGATGGTGCTGCTGGGTTATCATAGAGCTGGCCATGGACCGGATGGTCCCCAGTCATCTCTACAGTCCTGGGAAGCTGGAAGCAATGTCATGATTTCCTTTCTGGTTCTGGCAAATGTCAACACTACCTTTTTTTTTTTTTTTTTTTTTTTTTTTTTTTTTTTTTTGTTTTTTTTTTTTGTTTTTTTTTTTCTGGAAAGCAGAGATAAATACACGGCTCAAACAAATGAAAGGAAGACTTTGAAACCCATCAGATCTGAATAGGGAGAAATCTCCTGCTGGATCTCTATACTGACATGGACGGGGTAATGTGTGAGGAACGTAAGGACGCCCCAATGTATGATGGAAGTGAAAATGATCGACCTACAGAGGACTGAATTTATTTTTATTTTTTTCCAGGTAGTTTTTGGAGAAATTGGGGATAAGGTTTGGGTTGGCTGTAAGTTCAACCCAAGCTGTTAGCAGTTTGCTGAACGGGAGAACTAAATGGTCATATTTGGCCAGTTCATTTACCCAGCCCATTCCTATGGAGGTATTCACAATAACTTCCCACCACCCACAGTCCTCACATTGTACTCAAGCAAGTGGGCCCCCCAAGTGAAATCATTGACAGTCTATGGCTATGACCAGATTTCATCAGTGATGTCAGCCAGGTTTCTGGGCACTACGGTTTACAATCCCAAAGGGTCGGGGAACTCTCAGTTGCAGTGAAATGAGTGGGAGAGGAGCATTGTGTTGATGGGCCATTGGAGCGTTGTTCATCCTGATTGGCTATGGATTTATTCATGGTACATTGTGGATGAAAAGCCATTTACTTGTTCATAATACTTTTTTTTCTGTGGTGTTTTTAATTTTTTTTCATGAATGAGTAAGAAGTAGTACAAAGTACCCCTTTTTTTCATGTGGGGTGCCTACAGATTCTGATTACCCCCACACCCAATGCAAATTTTTTTCATAAACTGACCCCCTATGTGGATGACTTACTAAATGGTATCTCTGGTGAAAACAAGAAGCTCCCCTTGCAGTAAGATGGCCACAACACTTCAAGGGTTAAATGCTAATCTATGCCTAGACTGTATTGGGGACTTGGTGACCTTGTACCTCGCTCCCCCACTGGTGGGCGCTTAAATCCTCACCCTGATTTTTCCAGCTTGTGGGCGGTCCCTCCACATTCTCGCATACAACGCAGGGTTAATGGTCTTGTATTTGATGTCAAATGCCAGAGCGTGAGGGAGAAGATACCGCCAGACCTGGACCTTTCAGAGTGGAGGATCAAGTAAGCAAAAGTTCCTGGTAAGTCACTGTGACGGGAGTGACTTTTGGGGGTGGGGGGACCTATGTATCATCTCCCCAAATTCTTATGTTTAAGTGACCCTGTGCCTGTTAGGGTACAGGGTGTGTAAATGTGAATGTCCCAGTCTTGTGTGTAGTGTATGTTCCTTTGTTCTCGGCCACATGGCTGTCCATTGTTTGTTTGTTTGCCATGTGCTCCCCCCCATTGTGCTGTGTCTTCCTGTCCAGCCAACTATTATGGGATGCATGTGTCCCTGTATTCTCCCTGCCATGTGGTTTCCTATTCTATGCCATGTGCTTCATCCCATTGTTCTGTGCCTTGGTTGGAAGGGGAGGGGTGGTGAGGTGTTTCCTGCAGCCTCCCACTGATGGGGCGGGCTGATGTATTTCCTGTTCCTGGTTGTGTTTCCCCGCCCTCTGTATATATTCTGTGTTTTGTGTTAAAATAAAGAGTTGGCTTCCTGTATTAAGAAGAGCTGGGTGCTGTCTATTTCCTGAGGGATTTCAGGGTGTGGTCCGGGGATGGTGTTCGGACAGGGGAAGCTGCGGTATAACTGAATATACCCAAGTGCGGTCGGGTACCAGTTCCATTACAGTCACCCTCAGCATAAATCGGCATTCACCTCCTGCAGTACCGGGGGCAGCCTCACAGCAAGGGGGGTGTCCTCTGCAGAGTTCATCCTTTTTAAGGGAATATTCGTGAATAAGGGAAACCTGGGATTAGAAACCCAATCATGGCAAAGGAAATAAAGGAGGGATATTTGTCTTAATGTATGTTAATCGATCTGAACAACTTGTGTAATCTGCTTAGTTGATGGATGAATGGACACAAGGAAGGATGAATGGGGTGAATGGATACAAAGATGGACAGATGTATGGATGCAAAGATGGACAGATGTATACAAAGATGGAAGGATGGATGGGGTGAATGGATGCAAAGATGGGCAGATGAATGGAAGGATGCATACAAAGATGGATGAGGTAAATGGATGCAAAGATGGGCAGATGAATCAGGCGAACAGATGCAAAGATGGAAGGATGAATGGATGCAAAGATGGACAGATGATTGGATACAAAGATGGGGTGAATGGATACAAAGTTGGACACTGCAGATTGGTAGATCACTAACTAAATGGTAATTTTTCTGCAATAACTGTCAATTATTTTGTGTACTCTTCAATATTGTCCTTCATCCTGTAAATGTTGTCTGTGTTTCACTTTACAGAAGTGCCATTTGCACCGATATTTCCACCCCCAGGTATGTACTGCTGGGGGAAGGGGGGGGGGACACAGTGAATGGAATAAAATAATGTGACTATTTATTTGTGTGAATGGAGTTGTGTGGATTTCCCACGGCTTATCAACACCGACAGAACAGAGCAATCCCAGCACAGCGCTACCTCAGGGCAGGTATATGGGGGATGGGGTGTAATTCTAGAGAACCAATAAAAAGCATCAGATCCTCCAACCCAAATCACAGAAATTATTTTCACTGGTATTTTGGTATTCCTGAGCACACGTGAAGCCTTTGGTTAATAGAAGTATACCTTGATTACCCTTTTTTTATATTAAACTAAAATTGCATCTTTTCACATTTGTTGGCTTAACTAGTTTTAGTTTAGGACACGGGACTGGCTTCCCACATCCCCGAAAAATGTCATTTTAGTGCACAGGACATTTGTAGCACGTTCAGTCCTTATGTCCCCCTGATGCATCCCCTCCTACCCCACAGCAATTCTGTTCTAATTAATCAAAGCCGGAATTGTTGTGTAAATGCAGAAGCTCTAGACCAGGGGTAGGCAAACTTTTTGAGTTGAGGGCCGCAATGGGTTCATATATTGGACCCGGGGGCCGGACCAAGAGTAGATGAATGATGTGTATGTGTCATCCATAGTAATTATAGTAATTCATCCCCCCATATAGTAATTCATCCCCCCATATAGTAATTCATCCCCCCATATAGTAATTCATCCCCCCATATAGTAATTCATCCCCCCATATAGTAATTCATCCCCCCCGTATAGTAATTCATCCCCCCCGTATAGTAATTCATCCCCCCGTATAGTAATTCATCCCCCCGTATAGTAATTCATCCCCCCGTATAGTAATTCATCCCCCCGTATAGTAATTCATCCCCCCGTATAGTAATTCATCCCCCCGTATAGTAATTCCATCCCCCGTATAGTAATTCCATCCCCCGTATAGTAATTCATCCCCCATAGTACTATTCCCCCCCCCCCCAAGTAGTAAGCCAAGTCCCCCCTGTGTCAATTTACTTACCTTTGCTCCGCGCGTTCTTCTCGCCGTGTTCCCGCGCCATTCCGGTCTTCAGGGCGGACTGTGAGAGGAGCCTAGCTCCCCTGCTGCCCCGCCTCACGCTGCCCCGCCTACACACATCCTGACAGGCAATGTATCACGCTCCGCGGGCCGGATTAAAAGGTCCACCAGGCCGTAGTTTGCCCATTGCTGCTCTAGAGGTTATTTTGCTGTAGAAGAAAAAAATACAAATACTTTGCATCTCTCCATCTCCCATCAGAGAGATGCAAAGTATTTGTAAACCTTGATCAGACAGGAGAGAGATACAAAGTAACATTGTTTATAAACCTTGATCAGACAGGAGAGAGATACAAAGTAACATTGTTTATAAACATCGATCAGACAGGAGAGAGATACAAAGTAACATTGTTTATAAACATCGATCAGACAGGAGAGAGATACAAAGTAACATTGTTTATAAACATTGATTAGACGGGAGATACAAAGTATTTGTAAACCTCAATCAATCTCCCATCTGATCAATGTTTATAAACAATGTTACTTTGTATCTCTCGTGTGAACAACGTTTATACACTGTTAGAAGGTGTTTGGTTTTTTTGTTTTTTTTTTCCCCCCCAGTAACTCCAGATGTTTTGACAGGATTGTGGGAAGGTGTGAAGAGGGGGTGGGGGAAAGGCAATGGCAGGGGTTTTTATTAGAGGTGTGTGGCATTCCCAGTGTCCACAGCCGGTTCTTGTACAGAACTGAGAAGTCCTCTTAGATCAGCACATAGTCAGTTGAAGCAACTTCACAAGTTATAATGAAACTTTTATTTTTTTAAATGACAATTGATCGTAGTAACCTCCTTATTAACTGGCAATTTATTATTTACCCATAATTAACTTCCTTCCCTTAGGTCAGATTTCATAGCAAAGTTTTTTTTTTTTTTGTTTTGTTTTGTTTTCAAAGTTTCTTTTTGTAAGTAAACATTTTTGTTTTGTTTGTAATGCTGGTCTACAGTCCGGACATAAGCTCATGTTGGAGATTTGTTCCAGACTTCTTTTCTTTTTTTTTTTTTTTACTCTGCAAACGTGCTGTAAATGTAAAAACCCGTAAGTGAATCACAAACATGCAAGTGCAAAACACCACACTAAAAAGTGCACTTAGGGGTGTACTTAGTCCTTCCCCCAAAGGGGATGGACCACTACCCTGATCCCCCGGGGCACGAAGCTCCTGACAGGGACAAGGTTCCCATTTGGTCCTCCTGGCCAAAAGGCCTGGTGGACCACCGTTCCTTGTGTCCAGCCGAAACCAGTTACTCAGTAATTGGTCAGGGGGTTCTCCCGGAGAGAACCCCCTAGGGACAGGGGAGGAAGGAACCAAAAGGCCACACATCCTCCCCCTAGACTTTTTGTTCCAGACTTCTGTTTCAGGCCATTTGGCCATCACCCGTGCCGTGTATGGAGATCTCGGCTTCTCTGGAGTCGGGCTTCTGGACACAATAGTACAACCATGCAGGTCATGGAGGGATAAAAGGAACCCAAGTCCCCCACAGATGACCAACTGGAAGCTTTGTGACTAACTTTGTGACTAACTTTGTATGAGGACCATTTCAAGCTGGATATTGATCTTCTTATATTTTGCCTTCCCTGGTTCCTCCCACCCTGTCTGATGTAGAAGAGGCTGACAATATCATTTGTCAGAAGCCATGGCACGGAGGATTACTCCGCCTCCTTGCAAAAATTAGTAAACTGTCTGCTCTCTGTCCCCAGACCCTTCTGTCTAATAGTCGGGGCCCAGGGAACTTTTTATTTAATCACTGGGAGCCATGGCCCTTGGGAGTACTGTGCATGTGCTCACAGGTACATGACCCCTCCCCCCACCTTGAGGCTCCTTGCTGTACTATTGGGGCCCAGTATAGGATGGCCATCTCTACTTCCCTATTAGCAGCCCTACTGTTGACCATTGAAAAACCAAGGCAGAGGGTCCCCTCCAGATAAAACTCTGGTATTACAGGAACCTGACAGATAAATATATTGGAAGAGATGAAAAAAGTGTTTCCAAACGACGTAAAATGAGTATCTCCAGAGACTAATATCAGACATATGTACTATTACTTGTGTAAATACCATTTTACAAGAGTTTTATAAAGAAAATGATCGAGAAATGTGAAGAACAGAAAAATTGCCTCCATGCAGATACCTTTTCAGTCCTCTAGGATGGAAATGGCCAAGAAATGTGAACAGTAAAGAAATTGCCTCCATTCAGATACATTTCGGTCCTACTAGGATGGAAATGAGCAATACTTGTTTAGGGATACTGCTTGGGAGGGGTGGTCTCAACATACACTATACAAGGTGTTTTTTTCTTTTTTTTTTTTTTTTTTAGACCAAGCAGGCCAAAATGTCTCCTGATTTTTGGAATTTTTGATAAACTCACAAATACAATTTGAAGGAGTTTAAGTTGTGAAGAAGTTTAAGCTCAGGAGGGGTTTTCTTTCTTTCCAATTGTCTTTCTGGCAGCAATTATGCGTTGTATGATGGGGGAATCACTGTGGGGCCCGAGCTCAGTATTTGTTAATATTAGGGAGAGATCTGGATCTGGCTGGATTGTAAAGTTCATCACCTGAGAATATGAAAGAGAACATCAACCCAGAAAGGAGAAAGTTTGGGGAAAGTCCACCAAATCTGGAAAAGCTTTCCAGTGGGTGCCACCAACATGCTGAGAAGGAAGTAGGGAAGACTTTTGAATGGCAGAAGGTGGTGTGATATTACTGGTGTGCTAGTTTTGAAAGGATTCCCAATGTGGCAATGTGTTACACAAGTTTGAATTTGTTATGGTAATTTGTGTAACTTTGCTCTGTCGAAGGCTGAAAAGTTTGCAGAAGATTCTGTTCCCACGTCTGCATAGAAAACTTTATTTATTTATTTTTTTTGTTCATCAGTATAGAGTAGCTTAAAATTCAGTAGCGGGAGACCGCTTTGGCATGTTTCTGTGTCTTGTAGTATAAAATGCCGTGGGATGAGGCAGGGGTGGCATGTGGACTGACTGCCCTCCATTTTGCAGCCACTGAATGTCTCTCTGTGGGAAGGAAAGGTGCAGAAGCAGGCATGCAGGTGGGATGGGTTCCACTACAAGCCCCCCCACTGCCCCTTCTATCTGTGTACAGGCAGGCTGCACAGGCTCCCTGGGGCCAGGTCACAATCGTGACCCCTGTATGTAGGCTCCTGCCTGGAGTAGAAGGTAGTAGAATCTCCAATATTGGAACAGTGTAGGGCCCTGGTGCCCAACGTGTGCTTTCGGGGCCACATGAAGCCCTCCAAATTATTATTTTTTTTTTTGTGTGTGTGGCCCTTGGGGAATGTGCAGGTACTAATCTGTGTTTCCCTATTTCCCTGTTCAAGCAATGATTTCATAGTCTTTGAACATCTCTTGTATCATGTCTGCAGTCTGACTTTTTACTGTTATGTCATTGATGTTTCACTTTTCGGTGTCTGCTGTCTGACATTGAATAGGCACAGAATGTTTTGTGCACCCTTTGGTGGTGATGAGGGTTGCACGTGAGGCCTGTCATATCAAGAAAGCTGACCACCATTGGTCTGGGATATGTCTGGCATAGGTATTTATAGAGATTTTAGAGGGAGGGTCAATTATTTTTTTTTTTTGTTGAACATGGTACTTGGTCTTTGCCTTTCAACAGATGAATTATAGGGGACAGTCCCAAGGATAGCCAGTTACTAATCCATTGGTTTTCTGTAAATGGTTCCAGAGATCATATAAGTAGGGAGAAGAGGTTTGTTTGAAGTGGCAGGTTTGGTACTTTTAAAAGCAGCCATTACAGTATGGACATCTGTTCAAAAGTAAGGTGTTGAATGGCTGGGGAAGGGGGGTGTAATGGAACACCTGACGGCACCTCTAGCGACCCACTGGTCGGGCTTCCCCAGAGTGCGGAGTCTAAGTCCCAAATAACTTGTTCACCAGAGCCCCTGATGGTGGGGATGGACTTGGAGTGCTCTGAGACCAGGTCGTGACTACTGGATATACCCACCAGTGGTAGAGGAGTCCGCCAGGGCTCCTGCAGGGTGAGAGTCTGATGTGAGGGGACCAGGGGGTCCCAGAGGGATGGATGGAGGAGCGAAAGCTAAGTCAAACAAGCCGAGTCGGTAGCTGGGGGGTCGGTGCAGTACCAAACAGTAGGCAAAGAATGGTTGGGTCACACGCCAGGTCAATAACAGGAGATCCGACATAAAGGGGAACATCCAGGAGCGAAGTCGGGCAAGCCAAGGGGTCAGGATAGGAAAAGGCAGCAAGGTCAGACAATCCGGATCAATAGTACTCACAACACAGGTATCAGATAACGGGAATCGCAGAAAGACCATTCGGCAACAAGTGACAGCACAGGGCGATTTAAATACCGTGCCCTGCACTGTCATTGGTGCCAGGCGCGCACTCGCGCATGCCAGTGCGCCTGCGTGAACCTCGGCGCCGCGGGGGACTGACCCCTATCGCCCGAATCCCCACATGAGAAGGTCTATTGCGCATGCGGCCGGGACCAGCGCCGCGGCGATCCCTGACGGGGAGACCCAGAATAAATCCCATCATGCTTTACTTCTGGTGGTGGACTCTGGACACTCTGCAGAGTTGGCCTAGAACCACTGCATAGTAATAGTTTGATATTGGGAACTCCCATACCAGCCATATTGTTTGATCTGAGGAGGATGGCATTTTTAAATCTAGGCCTCTCCCTGCTCTTATGAGAGGTGAGAATTGACAGCAGATGTCTGAGGCAAGAAATGGCAAACCTCTGGGTGCTGATTTCATAGGTAAGGTTCGAGTGGTTGTGGAACTGGTCCTTGTTTTGATATAGGCTGACAACCATCAGGAGTAGTGTGTAAATAGATGGCAATACAAATGTACAGCCCCTATGGTGTGGGGCCACTTAAACTGACATTTCGATCCAAGAAGAAAAGTTTAATCAATGACATGAAAAACAATCTATCAGAACAGCTCCAAACATTGCTTGTGGTGATTTTAAGATTGGTTTACTGATGGGCGTCCCAGCTGTGAAGGGTTCTCTGTAATGAACTCAAGGTGGGGAGATCCATAGAACCTGCAAAGTGTGGCAGTGTATAGGTCCACTTGGTGGTAGGTGGTGGAGTGTCTCCCAAATCGCAGAGAGAACATTCACGGTGTCACTGGGGATCGCGCACTGCCTCTGCATGTCCTGTTTGCCAGATTATTGTGCTTTATCCAGCCAATATCTTGCTCTTTTGTGTATCTGCTGCTGTCCTTCTCTTTGCTACCACTCATGATCAACGCTTGGTTTGCTCATTTGACTACGCTTTCATCTTATCCCATCCAGTTTCTACTTAAAACCAACCTTTTGGCTTGTTTACGGACTACACTTCCGCTTGATCTTTACCTGCTACTGGACCCCAGCTTGATCGCCTCCTGGTGGGACAATCCTGTTGACCGTGACCTGGTACTAACTTGCAGCAAAACCCATCCTCCCCATCAGGAGCTCTGGTGAATTCCAGTTGATACTTAACCACTTGCCATTAGAATGTCATATGACATGACTTTCAGTGGTTGTACCAGGATGGTGCCTGCATCAGGCATCATCCCAGTATCTTTTTCAGCCAGCGATTCCCTGTAATGTAAAAGCCATCCTAGTGGCTAATTAGCTGATGCAGTACTGTTACAAGCAGCAATTGGGGATGTTTCCCCCCGCCCAATCAGCATCTCTCCAGGATCTCTAGTTCGATCACGAAACCCAGTAACTGATATGATGGTGCTGCTGGGTTATCATAGAGCTGGCCATGGACCGGATGGTCCCCAGTCATCTCTACAGTCCTGGGAAGCTGGAAGCAATGTCATGACTTCCTTTCTGGTTCTGGCAAATGTCAACACTACCTTTTTTTTTTTTTTTTTTTTTTTTTTTTTTTTTTTTTTTTTTTTTTTTTCTGGAAAGCAGAGATAAATACACGGCTCAAACAAATGAAAGGAAGACTTTGAAACCCATCAGATCTGAATAGGGAGAAATATCCTGCTGGATCTCTATACTGACATGGACGGGGTAATGTGTGAGGAACGTAAGGACGCCCCAATGTATGATGGAAGTGAAAATGATCGACCTACAGAGGACTGAATTTATTTTTATTTTTTTCCAGGTAGTTTTTGGAGAAATTGGGGATAAGGTTTGGGTTGGCTGTAAGTTCAACCCAAGGTGTTAGCAGTTTGCTGAACGGGAGAACTAAATGGTCATATTTGGCCAGTTCATCTACCCAGCCCATTCCTATGGAGGTATTCCAGATAACTTCCCACCACCCACAGTCCTCACATTGTACTCAAGCAAGTGGGCCCCCCAAGTGAAATCATTGACAGTCTATGGCTATGACCAGATTTCATCAGTGATGTCAGCCAGGTTTCTGGGCACTACGGTTTACAATCCCAAAGGGTCGGGGAACTCTCAGTTGCAGTGAAATGAGTGGGAGAGGAGCATTGTGTTGATGGGCCATTGGAGCGTTGTTCATCCTGATTGGCTATGGATTTATTCATGGTACATTGTGGATGAAATGGCATTTACTTGTTCATAATACTTTTTTTTTTTCTGTGGTGTTTTAATTTTTTTTCATGAATGAGTAAGAAGTAGTACCAAGTACCCCTTTTTTCATGTGGGGTGCCTACAGATTCTGATTACCCCCACATCCAATGCAAATTTTTTTATAAACTGACCCCCTATGTGGATGATTTACTAAATGGTATCTCTGGTGAAAACAAAAAGCTCCCCTTGCAGTGGGACGGCCACGACACTTCAAGGGTTAAATGCTCATCTATGCCTAGACTGTATTGGGGACTTGGTGACCTTGTACCTCGCTCCCCCACTGATGGGCGCTTAAATCCTCACCCTGATTTTTCCAGCTTGTGGGCGGTCCCTCCACATTCTCACATACAATGCAGGGTTAATGGTCTTGTATTTGATGTCAAATGCCAGAGTGTGAAGGAGAAGAGACCGCCAGACCTGGACTTTTCAGAGTGGAGGATCAAGTAAGCAAAAGTTCCTGGTAAGTCACCCTCAGGCTAAATCGGCATTCCCTCCTGCAGTACCGGGGGCAGCCTCACAGCAAGGGGGGTGTCTCTGCAGAGTTCAGCTTTTTAAGGGGATATTCGTGAATAAGGGAAACCTGGGATTGGACACCCAATCATGGCAAAGGAAATAAAAAGGAGGAAAATTTGTCTTAATGTATGTTAATCGATATGAACAACTTGTGTAATCTGCTTGGTGGATGGATGAACGGGGTGAATGGATACAAAGATGGATGGGGTGAATGGATGCAAAGACAGGCAGATGGAAGGATGGATACAAAGATGTACAGATGAATGGATGCAAAGATGGGCAGATGGATCGAAGGATGAATGGATATAAAGATTGACAAATGGATACAAAGATGAAAGGATGGATGGAGTGAATGGATGCAAAGATGGACGCTGCAGATTGGTAGATCACTAACTAAATGGTAATCTGCAATAACGGTCTATTTTGCTACATTCTGTGAACTCTTCAATATTGTCCTTCATCCTGTAAATGTTATCTGTGTTTCACTTTACAGTAGTGCCATTTGCACCGATATTTCCACGCCCAGGTATGTACTGCTGGGGGGGGGCTCAGTGAATGGAATAAAATAATGCAACTATTCGTGTGAATGGAGTTGTGTGGATTTCCCACGGCTTATCAACAGCTTAACTATCGACAGATAACAGAGCAATCCCAGCACAGCGCTACCTCAGGGCAGGTATATGGGGGATGGGGTGTAATTCTAGAGAACCAATAAAAAGCATCAGATCCTCCAACCCAAATCACAGAAATTATTTTCACTGGTATTTTGGTATTCCTGAGCACACATGAAGCCTTTGGTTAATAGAAGTGTACCTTGATTACACTTTTTTTATATTAATATGTCAACAAATGTAAAAAGATGCAATTTTAGTATAACTAGTTTTAGTTTGGGACACGGGACTGGCTTCACACATCCCCGAAAAATGTCATCATAGTGCCCAGGACATTTGTAGCACGTTCAGTCCTTCTGCCCCCCTGCTGCATCCCCTCCTACCCCACAGCAATTCTGTTCTAATTAATCAAAGCCGGAATTGCTGTGTAAATGCAGAAGCTCTAGGAGGTTATTAGCTGTAGAAGATAAATACTAACAAATACTTTGTATCTCTCCATCTCCCATCAGAGAGATGCAAAGTAACATTGTATTATTATTATTTTTTTTTTTATAAACCGATCAGATGGGAGATTGATTAGACAGGAGATGGAGAGATACAAAGTCTCTGTAAACCTCAATGTTTACAAACAATGTTACTTTGTATCTCTCTAGCTCCCATCTGATCGATATTTATAAACAAAGTAACATTGTTTGTAAACATTGAGGTTTACAGAGACTTTGTATCTCTCCATCTCCTGTCTAATCAATCTCCCATCTGATGGATGTTTATAAAAAAGTTTACTTTGTACCTCTACCATGTGTGAATTTATAAACAACGTTACTTTGTATTTATCATGTGTGAACAATTTTTTTTTTATGCACTGTCAAAAGGTGTGTGTGTGTGTGTGTGTGTGTCAAAACATCTGGAGTTAAAGGGAAAACACACAGTCAGGAATTGTGGGAAGGTGTGAAGAGGGGGTGTGGGAAAGGCAAAAGGAGGAGTTTTATTAGAGGGGTGTGGCATTCCCAGTGTCCACAGCCAGTAATTGTACAGAACCGAGAAGTCCTCTTAGATCGGCATATAGTCGAAGCAACTTCACAAGTTATAATGAAACTTTTTAAATGACAATTGATCGTAGTAACCTCCTTATTAACTGGTAATTTATTATAATTGGCCATAATTAACATATTACTTCCCTTAGGTCATATTTCATAGCCAAGTTTTTTTTTTTTTTTTTTTCAGTTTCTTTTTGTTAATAAACATTTTGTTTGTCTTGTTTGTAATGCTGGTCTACAGTTCGGACATAACCTCATGTTAGAGATTTGTTCCAGACTTCTGTTTCAGGCCATTTGGCCATCATCCGTGCCGTGTATGGAGATCTCGGCTTCTCTGGCTTCTGGACACAATGGTACAACCATGCAGGTCATGGAGGGATAAAAGGAACCCAAGTCCCCCACCGATGATGACCAACTGGAAGCTTTGTGACTAACTTTGTATGAGGACCATTTCAAGCTGGATATTGATCTGCTTAGATTTTGCCTTCCCTGGTTCCTCCCACCCTGTCTGATGTAGAAGAGGCTGAAAATATCATTTGTCAGAAGCCATGGCACGGAGGATTACTCCGCCTCCTTGCGAAAATTTGTAAACGGTCTGCTCTCTGTCCCCAGACCCTTCTGTTTAATAGTCTGGGCCCAGGGAACTTTTATTTAATTACTGGAAGCCATGGCTCCTGGGAGTACTGTGCATGTGCTCACAGGTACATGACCCCTCCCCCCACCTTGAGGCTCCTTGCTGTACTATTGGGGCCCAGTATAGGATGTCCATCTCTACTTCCCTATTAGCAGCCCTGCTGTTGACCACTGAAAAACCAAGGCAGAGGGTCCCCTCCAGATAAAACTCTGGTATTACAGGAACCTGACAGATAAATATATTGGGAGAGATGAAAAAAGTGTTTCCAAATGACGTAAAATGAGTATCTCCAGAGACTAATATCAGACATATGTACTATTACTTGTGTAAATACCATTTTACAAGAGTTATAAAGAAAATGACCAAGAAATGTGAAGAACAGAAAAATTGCCTCCATTCAGATACCTTTTCAGTCCTCTAGGATGGAAATGGCCAAGAAATGTGAACAGTAAAGAAATTGCCTCCATTCAGATACCTTTTCGGTCCTACTAGGATGGAAATGAGCAATACTTGTTTAGGGACCCTTCTTGGGAGGGGTGGTCTCAACATACACTATACAAGGTTTTTTTTTTTTTTAGACCAAGCCTTCCAAACAGACCAAAATGTCTCCCGATTTTTGGAATTTTTGATAAACTCCTTCAAATTGGATTTGTGAGTTTAAGTTGTGCAGAAGTTTAAGCTCAGGAGGGGTTTTCTTTCTTTCCAATTGTCTTTCTGGCAGCAATTATGCGTTGTATGATGGGGGAATCACTGTGGGGCCCGAGCTCAGTATTTGTTAATATTAGGGAGAGATCTGGATCTGGCTGGATTGTAAAGTTCGTCACCTGAGAATATGAAAGAGAACATCAACCCAGAAAGGAGAGAGTTTGGGGAAAGTCCACCAAATCTGGAAAAGCTTTCCAGTGGGTGCCACCAACATGCTGAGAAGGAAGTAGGGAAGACTTTTGAATGGCAGAAGGTGGTGTGATATTACTGGTGTGCTAGTTTTGAAAGGATTCCCAATGTGGCAATGTGTTACACAAGTTTGAATTTGTTACGGTAATTTGTGTAGCTTTGCTCTGTCGAAGGATGAAAAGTTTGCAAAAGATTCTGTTCCCACGTCTGCATAGAAAACTTTATTTATTTATTTTTTTTGTTCATCAGTATAGAGTAGCTTAAAATTCAGTAGCGGGAGACCGCTTTGGCATGTTTCTGTGTCTTGTAGTATAAAATGCCGTGGGATGAGGCAGGGGTGGCATGTGGACTGACTGCCCTCCATTTTGCAGCCACTGAATGTCTCTCTGTGGGAAGGAAAGGTGCAGAAGCAGGCATGCAGGTGGGATGGGTTCCACTACAAGCCCCCCCACTGCCCCTTCTATCTGTGTACAGGCAGGCTGCACAGGCTCCCTGGGGCCAGGTCACAATCGTGACCCCTGTATGTAGGCTCCTGCCTGGAGTAGAAGGTAGTAGAATCTCCAATATTGGAACAGTGTAGGGCCCTGGTGCCCAACGTGTGCTTTCAGGGCCACATGAAGCCCTCCAAATTATTATTTTTTTTTTTGTGTGTGTGGCCCTTGGGGAATGTGCAGGTACTAATCTGTGTTTCCCTATTTCCCTGTTCAAGCAATGATTTCATAGTCTTTGAACATCTCTTGTATCATGTCTGCAGTCTGACTTTTTACTGTTATGTCATTGATGTTTCACTTTTCGGTGTCTGCTGTCTGACATTGAATAGGCACAGAATGTTTTGTGCACCCTTTGGTGGTGATGAGGGTTGCACGTGAGGCCTGTCATATCAAGAAAGCTGACCACCATTGGTCTGGGATATGTCTGGCATAGGTATTTATAGAGATTTTAGAGGGAGGGTCAATTATTTATTTATTTTTTTTTGTTGAACATGGTACTTGGTCTTTGCCTTTCAACAGATGAATTATAGGGGACAGTCCCGAGGATAGCCAGTTACTAATCCATTGGTTTTCTGTAAATGGTTCCAGAGATCATATAAGTAGGGAGAAGAGGTTTGTTTGAAGTGGCAGGTTTGGTACTTTTAAAAGCAGCCATTACAGTATGGACATCTGTTCAAAAGTAAGGTGTTGAATGGCTGGGGAAGGGGGGTGTAAGGGACCACCTGACGGCACCTCTAGCGACCCACTGGTCGGGCTTCCCCAGAGTGCGGAGTCTAAGTCCCAAATAACTTGTTCACCAGAGCCCCTGATGGTGGGGATGGACTTGGAGCGCTCCGAGACCAGGTCGTGACTACTGGATATACCCACCAGTGGTAGAGGAGTCCGCCAGGGGCTCCTGCAGGGTGAGAGTCTGATGTGAGGGGACCAGGGGGTCCCAGAGGGATGGATGGATGGAGGAGCGAAAGCTAAGTCAAACAAGCCGAGTCGGTAGCTGGGGGGTCGGTGCAGTACAAAACAGTAGGCAAAGAATGGTCGGGTCACACGCCAGGTCAATAACAGGAGATCCGACATAAAGGGGAACATCCAGGAGCGAAGTCAGGCAAGCCAAGGGGGTCAGGATAGGAAAAGGCAGCAAGGTCAGACAATCCGGATCAATGGTACTCACAACACAGGTATCAGATAACAGGAATCGCAGAAAGACCATTCGGCAACAAGTGACAGCACAGGGCGATTTAAATACCGTGCCCTGCACTGTCATTGGTGCCAGGCGCGCACTTGCGCATGCCAGTGCGCCTGCGTGAACCTCGGCGCCGCGGGGGACTGACCCCCTATCGCCCGAATCCCCACATGAGAAGGTCTATTGCGCATGCGGCCGGGACCAGCGCCGCGGCGATCCCTGACGGGGAGACCCAGAATAAATCCCATCATGCTTTACTTCTGGTGGTGGACTCTGGACACTCTGCAGAGTTGGCCTAGAACCACTGCATAGTAATAGTTTGATATTGGGAACTCCCATACCAGCCATATTGTTTGATCTGAGGAGGATGGCATTTTTAAATCTAGGCCTCTCCCTGCTCTTATGAGAGGTGAGAATTGACAGCAGATGTCTGAGGCAAGAAATGGCAAACCTCGGTGCTGATTTCATAGGTAAGGTTCGAGTGGTTGTGGAACTGGTCCTTGTTTTGATATAGGCTGACAACCATCAGGAGTAGTGTGTAAATAGATGGCAATACAAATGTACAGCCCCTATGGTGTGGGGCCACTTAAACTGACATTTCGATCCAAGAAGAAAAGTTTAATCAATGACATGAAAAACAATCTATCAGAACAGCTCCAAACATTGCTTGTGGTGATTTTAAGATTGGTTTACTGATGGGCGTCCCAGCTGTGAAGGGTTCTCTGTAATGAACTCAAGGTGGGGAGATCCATAGAACCTGTAAAGTGTGGCAGTGTATAGGTCCACTTGGTGGTAGGTGGTGGAGTGTCTCCCAAATCGCAGAGAGAACATTCACGGTGTCACTGGGGATCGCGCACTGCCTCTGCATGTCCTGTTTGCCAGATTGTTGTGCTTTATCCAGCCAATATCTTGCTCTTTTGTGTATCTGCTGCTGTCCTTCTTTGCTACCACTCATGATCAACGCTTGGTTTGCTCATTTGACTACGCTTTCATCTTATCCCATCCAGTTTCTACTTAAAACCAACCTTTTGGCTTGTTTACGGACTACACTTCCGCTTGATCCTTACCTGCTACTGGACCCCAGCTTGATCGCCTCCTGGTGGGACAATCCTGTTGACCGCAACCTGGTACTAACTTGCAGCAAAACCCATCCTCCCCATCAGGAGCTCTGGTGAATTCCAGTTGATACTTAACCACTTGCCATTAGAATGTCACATGACATGACTTTCAGTGGTTGTACCAGGATGGTGCCTGCATCAGGCATCATCCCAGTATCTTTTTCAGCCAGCGATTCCCTGTAATGTAAAAGCCATCCTAGTGGCTAATTAGCTGCTGCATTACTGTTACAAGCAGCAATTGGGGATGTTTCCCCCACCCAATCAGCATCTCTCCAGGATCTCTAGTTCGATCACGAAACCCAGTAACTGATATGATGGTGCTGCTGGGTTATCATAGAGCTGGCCATGGACCGGATGGTCCCCAGTCATCTCTACAGTCCTGGGAAGCTGGAAGCAATGTCATGATTTCCTTTCTGGTTCTGGCAAATGTCAACACTGTTTGTTTTTTTTTTCTGGAAAGCAGAGATAAATACACGGCTCAAACAAATGAAAGGAAGACTTTGAAACCCATCAGATCTGAATAGGGAGAAATCGCCTGCTGGATCTCTATGCTGACATGGACGGGGTAATGTGTGAGGAACGTAAGGACGCCCCAATGTATGATGGAAGTGAAAATGATCGACCTACAGAGGACTGAATTTATTTTTATTTTTTTCCAGGTAGTTTTTGGAGAAATTGGGGATAAGGTTTGGGTTGGCTGTAAGTTCAACCCAAGGTGTTAGCAGTTTGCTGAACGGGAGAACTAAATGGTCATATTTGGCCAGTTCATCTACCCAGCCCATTCCTATGGAGGTATTCCAGATAACTTCCCACCACCCACAGTCCTCACATTGTACTCAAGCAAGTGGGCCCCCCAAGTGAAATCATTGACAGTCTATGGCTATGACCAGATTTCATCAGTGATGTCAGCCAGGTTTCTGGGCACTACGGTTTACAATCCCAAAGGGTCGGTGAACTGTCCGTTGCAGTGAAATGAGTGGGAGAGGAGCATTGTGTTGATGGGCCATTGGAGCGTTGTTCATCCTGATTGGCTATGGATTTATTCATGGTACATTGTGGATGAAATGGCATTTACTTGTTCATAATACTTTTTTTTCTGTGGTGTTTTTAATTTTTTTCATGAATGAGTAAGAAGTAGTACAAAGTACCCCTTTTTTCATGTGGGGTGCCTACAGATTCTGATTACCCCCACACCCAATGCAAATTTTTTTCATAAACTGACCCCCTATGTGGATGACTTACTAAATGGTATCTCTGGTGAAAACAAGAAGCTCCCCTTGCAGTAAGATGGCCACAACACTTCAAGGGTTAAATGCTAATCTATGCCTAGACTGTATTGGGGACTTGGTGACCTTGTACCTCGCTCCCCCACTGGTGGGCGCTTAAATCCTCACCCTGATTTTTCCAGCTTGTGGGCGGTCCCTCCACATTCTCGCATACAACGCAGGGTTAATGGTCTTGTATTTGATGTCAAATGCCAGAGCGTGAGGGAGAAGAGACCGCCAGACCTGGACCTTTCAGAGTGGAGGATCAAGTAAGCAAAAGTTCCTGGTAAGTCACTGTGATGGGAGTGACTTTTGGGGGTGGGGGGACCTATGTATCATCTCCCCAAATTCTTATGTTTAAGGCACCGTGTGCCTGTTGGGGTACAGGGTGTGTAAATGTGAATGTCCCAGTCTTGTGTGTAGTGTATGTTCCTTTGTTCTCGGCCACATGGCTGTCCATTGTTTGTTTGCCATGTGCTCCCCCCCCCATTGTGCTGTGTCTTCCTGTCCAGCCAACTATTATGGGATGCATGTGTCCCTGTATTCTCCCTGCCATGTGGTTTCCTATTCTATGCCATGTGCTTCATCCCATTGTTCTGTGCCTTGGTTGGAAGGGGAGGGGTGATGAGGTGTTTCCTGCAGCCTCCCACTGATGGGGCGGGCTGATGTATTTCCTGTTCCTGGTTGTGTTTCCCCGCCCTCTGTATATATTCTGTGTTTTGTGTTAAAATAAAGAGTTGGCTTCCTGTATTAAGAAGAGCTGGGTGCTGTCTATTTCCTGAGGGATTTTATGGTGTGGTCCGGGGATGGTGTTCGGACAGGGGAAGCTGCGGTATAACGGAATATACCCAAGTGCGGTCGGGTACCAGTTCCATTACAGTCACCCTCAGCATAAATCGGCATTCACCTCCTGCAGTACCGGGGGCAGCCTCACAGCAAGGGGGGTGTCCTCTGCAGAGTTCATCCTTTTTAAGGGAATATTCGTGAATAAGGGAAACCTGGGATTAGAAACCCAATCATGGCAAAGGAAATAAAGGAGGGATATTTGTCTTAATGTATGTTAATCGATCTGAACAACTTGTGTAATCTGCTTAGTTGATGGATGAATGGACACAAGGAAGGATGAATGGGGTGAATGGATACAAAGATGGACAGATGTATGGATGCAAAGATGGACAGATGTATACAAAGATGGAAGGATGGATGGGGTGAATGGATGCAAACATGGGCAGATGAATGGAAGGATGCATACAAAGATGGATGAGGTAAATGGATGCAAAGATGGGCAGATGGATCAGGCGAACAGATGCAAAGATGGAAGGATGAATGGATGCAAAGATGGACAGATGATTGGATACAAAGATGGACAGATGAATGGGGTGAATGGATACAAAGTTGGACACTGCAGATTGGTAGATCACTAACTAAATGGTAATTTTTCTGCAATAACTGTCAATTATTTTGTGTACTCTTCAATATTGTCCTTCATCCTGTAAATGTTGTCTGTGTTTCACTTTACAGAAGTGCCATTTGCACCGATATTTCCACCCCCAGGTATGTACTGCTGGGGGAAGGGGGGGGGGGGGACACAGTGAATGGAATAAAATAATGTGACTATTTATTTGTGTGAATGGAGTTGTGTGGATTTCCCACGGCTTATCAACACCGACAGAACAGAGCAATCCCAGCACAGCGCTACCTCAGGGCAGGTATATGGGGGATGGGGTGTAATTCTAGAGAACCAATAAAAAGCATCAGATCCTCCAACCCAAATCACAGAAATGATTTTCACTGGTATTTTGGTATTCCTGAGCACACGTGAAGCCTTTGGTTAATAGAAGTGTACCTTGATTACCCTTTTTTTATATTAAACTAAAATTGCATCTTTTCACATTTGTTGGCTTAACTAGTTTTAGTTTAGGACACGGGACTGGCTTCCCACATCCCCGAAAAATGTCATTTTAGTGCACAGGACATTTGTAGCACGTTCAGTCCTTATGTCCCCCTGATGCATCCCCTCCTACCCCACAGCAATTCTGTTCTAATTAATCAAAGCCGGAATTGTTGTGTAAATGCAGAAGCTCTAGATCAGGGGTAGGCAAACTTTTTGAGTTGAGGGCCGCAATGGGTTCATATATTGGACCCGGGGGCCGGACCAAGAGTAGATGAATGATGTGTATGTGTCATCCATAGTAATTATAGTAATTCATCCCCCCATATAGTAATTCATCCCCCCATATAGTAATTCATCCCCCCATATAGTAATTCATCCCCCCATATAGTAATTCATCCCCCCGTATAGTAATTCATCCCCCCGTATAGTAATTCATCCCCCCGTATAGTAATTCATCCCCCCGTATAGTAATTCATCCCCCCGTATAGTAATTCATCCCCCCGTATAGTAATTCATCCCCCCGAATAGTAATTCATCCCCCCGTATAGTAATTCATCCCCCCGTATAGTAATTCATCCCCCCGTATAGTAATTCCTTCCCCCGTATAGTAATTCCATCCCCCGTATAGTAATTCATCCCTCATATAGTAATTCATCCCCCATAGTACTATTCCCCCCCCCCCCCAAGTAGTAAGCCAAGTCCCCCCTGTGTCAATTTACTTACCTTTGCTCCGCGCGTTCTTCTCGCCGTGTTCCCGCGCCATTCCGGTCTTCAGGGCGGACTGTGAGAGGAGCCTAGCTCCCCTGCTGCCCCGCCTCACGCTGCCCCGCCTACACACATCCTGACAGGCAATGTATCGCGCTCCGCGGGCCGGATTAAAAGGTCCGCCAGGCCGTAGTTTGCCCATTGCTGCTCTAGAGGTTGTTTTGCTGTAGAAGAAAAAAATACAAATACTTTGTATCTCTCTGATGGGAGATGGAGAGATGCAAAGTATTTGTAAACCTTGATCAGACAGGAGAGAGATACAAAGTAACATTGTTTATAAACATCGATCAGACAGGAGAGAGATACAAAGTAACATTGTTTATAAACATTGATTAGACGGGAGATACAAAGTATTTGTAAACCTCAATCAATCTCCCATCTGATCAATGTTTATAAACAATGTTACTTTGTATCTCTCGTGTGAGCAACGTTTATACACTGTTAGAAGGTGTTTGGTTTTTTTGTTTCCCCCCCCCCCCCCCCCCCCAGTAACTCCAGATGTTTTGACAGGATTGTGGGAAGGTGTGAAGAGGGGGTGGGGGAAAGGAAATGGCAGGGGTTTTTATTAGAGGTGTGTGGCATTCCCAGTGTCCACAGCCGGTTCTTGTACAGAACTGAGAAGTCCTCTTAGATCAGCACATAGTCAGTTGAAGCAACTTCACAAGTTATAATGAAACTTTTATTTTTTTAAATGACAATTGATCGTAGTAACCTCCTTATTAACTGGCAATTTATTATTTACCCATAATTAACTTCCTTCCCTTAGGTCAGATTTCATAGCCAAGTTTTTTTTGTTGTTTTTTGTTTTGTTTTCAAAGTTTTCTTTTTGTAAGTAAACATTTTTGTTTTGTTTGTAATGCTGGTCTACAGTCCGGACATAAGCTCATGTTGGAGATTTGTTCCAGACTTCTTTTCTTTTTTTTCTTTTTTTTTTTTTTTTTTAGTCTGCAAACGTGCTGTAAATGTAAAAACCCATAAGTGAATCACAAACATGCAAGTGCAAAACACCACACTAAAAAGTGCACTTAGGGGTGTACTTAGTCCTTCCCCCAAAGGGGATGGACCTCTACCCTGATCCCCCGGGGCACGAAGCTCCTGACAGGGACAAGGTTCCCATTTGGTCCTCCTGGCCAAAAGGCCTGGTGGACCACCGTTCCTTGTGTCCAGCCGAAACCAGACACTCAGTACTTGGTCAGGGGGTTCTCCCGGAGAGAACCCCCTAGGGACAGGGGAGGAAGGAACCAAAAGGCCACACATCCTCCCCCTAGACTTTTTGTTCCAGACTTCTGTTTCAGGCCATTTGGCCATCACCCGTGCCGTGTATGGAGATCTCGGCTTCTCTGGAGTCGGGCTTCTGGACACAATAGTACAACCATGCAGGTCATGGAGGGATAAAAGGAACCCAAGTCCCCCACAGATGACCAACTGGAAGCTTTGTGACTAACTTTGTGACTAACTTTGTATGAGGACCATTTCAAGCTGGATATTGATCTTCTTATATTTTGCCTTCCCTGGTTCCTCCCACCCTGTCTGATGTAGAAGAGGCTGACAATATCATTTGTCAGAAGCCATGGCACGGAGGATTACTCCGCCTCCTTGCAAAAATTAGTAAACTGTCTGCTCTCTGTCCCCAGACCCTTCTGTCTAATAGTCGGGGCCCAGGGAACTTTTTATTTAATCACTGGGAGCCATGGCCCTTGGGAGTACTGTGCATGTGCTCACAGGTACATGACCCCTCCCCCCACCTTGAGGCTCCTTGCTGTACTATTGGGACCCAGTATAGGATGGCCATCTCTACTTCCCTATTAGCAGCCCTGCTGTTGACCATTGAAAAACCAAGGCAGAGGGTCCCCTCCAGATAAAACTCTGGTATTACAGGAACCTGACAGATAAATATATTGGGAGAGATGAAAAAAGTGTTTCCAAATGACGTAAAATGAGTATCTCCAGAGACTAATATCAGACATATGTACTATTACTTGTGTAAATACCATTTTACAAGAGTTTTATAAAGAAAATGATCGAGAAATGTGAAGAACAGAAAAATTGCCTCCATGCAGATACCTTTTCAGTCCTCTAGGATGGAAATGGCCAAGAAATGTGAACAGTAAAGAAATTGCCTCCATTCAGATACATTTCGGTCCTACTAGGATGGAAATGAGCAATACTTGTTTAGGGATACTGCTTGGGAGGGGTGGTCTCAACATATACTATACAAGGTGTTTTTTTTTTTTTTGTTTTTGTTTTTTTTAGACCAAGCAGGCCAAAATGTCTCCTGATTTTTGGGATTTTTGATAAACTCACAAATACAATTTGAAGGAGTTTAAGTTGTGAAGAAGTTTAAGCTCAGGAGGGGTTTTCTTTCTTTCCAATTGTCTTTCTGGCAGCAATTATGCGTTGTATGATGGGGGAATCACTGTGGGGCTCGAGCTCAGTATTTGGTAATATTAGGGAGAGATCTGGATCTGGCTGGATTGTAAAGTTCATCACCTAAGGATAGGAAAGAGAACATCAACCCAGAAAGGAGAAAGTTTGGGGAGAGTCCACCAAATCCGGAAAAGCTTTCCAGTGGGTGCCACCAACATGCTGAGAAGGAAGTAGGGAAGACTTTTGAATGGCAGAAGGTGGTGTGATATTACTGGTGTGCTAGTTTTGAAAGGATTCCCAATGTGGCAATGTGTTACACAAGTTTGACAGAGCAAAGCTACACAAATTACCGTAACAAATTCAAAGGATGAAAAGTTTGCAAAAGATTCTGTTCCCACGTCTGCATAGAAAACTTCATAATTTTTTTTTTTTTATTTGTTCATTAGTATAGAGTAGCATAAAATTCAGTAGCGGGAGACCACTTTGGCATGTTTGTGTTTTTGTAGTGTATAAAATGTTATGAGGCGTAACAAGAACCTTCAGGGCCCCAGTGCAAAAAAACATGAAGTGGTCCGCCCCGGCCCTTCCAATTGATTCTAGGGCCCTTTACTCCAGTTGTGGGACCCTTTTTTATTATATGGTTTTGCCACTGGTATCAGTAGTTTTTGTATTTAATTTTATTTTTTTACAAAAAATATTGAAATATTAGGGATCTGGTCAGACCTCTGATTCATCTTTAAGACAGAGAAAGGAGATTGAGGACACAGCCCTCAATTCCATCTCTGCAGAATGAGCAGCACAGAATGAATGGATAGGAATAGCTCTATACAGAGACTTCCCCTCCATTCACAAACTAAATAATAAACACATGCCAAAAAGTAATGTAGCCAGGTACCCAGTAGTGGGTACCGATATTAGGACAAGGAAGGGGTCGCTAAATGGAACATTTACCAGCCCCTTCCCCAGTCTCCATTCTGTCAGTATCCCCCACAGCAGTCAGTGAGAGAAAGGTGGGGCCCCAGGGCAGCAGAACAGAAATGGGGATGAGGCAGGGGTGGCATGTGGAGTGACAAATGCCCTCCATTTTGCATTCACTGAATGTCTGGGAGGTAAAGGAGATGCAGGTGGGATGGGTTCCACTACAAGCCACCACCCCCACTGCCCCTTCTATGTGTACAGGCAGGCTGCACAGGCTCCCTGGGGCCAGGTCACAATCATGACCCCTGTATGTAGGCTCCTGCCTGGAGCAGAAGGGAGTAGAATATCTCAAATATTGGAACAGTCTAGGGCCCTGGTACCCAACGTGTGCTTCCGGGGCCACATGAAGCCCTCCCTTTTTGTTTTTTTGTTTTTTGTGTGTGTGGCCCTTGGGGCATGTTCAGGTACTAATCTGTGTTTCCCTATTTCCCTGTTTAAAGCAATTACTTCATAGTCTTTGAACATCTCTTGTATCATGTCTGCAGTCTGACTTTTTACTGTCATGTCATTGATGTTTAGTGGAGGGGTTGGAAGAGAGGGGTAGAGGACACTGAATGGAGGGGTTTGAAGAGGTGTGGAGGACACTGAGTGGAGGGATTGGCAGATAGGGGTGGAGGACACTGAATGGAGGCCAGTGGAGGGATTGGCAGAGAGGGGTGGAGAACACTGAATGGAGGCCAGTGGAGGGATTGGCAGAGAGGGGTGGAGGACACTGAATGGAGGCCAGTGGAGGGATTGACAGAGAGGGGTGGAGGACACTGAATGGAGGCCAGTGGAGGGATTGGCAGAGAGGGGTGGCAGATACAGACCGGTTAGTAAGGTGGATGAGTCTGGCAGCAGCATTCATGATAGACTGAAGAGGGGATAGCCTGTGATGAGGTAGGCCAATGAGGAGGGAGTTACAATAGTCAAGACATGAGATAACAAGGGAGTGAATAAGTAGCTTAGTGGTTTCCGGGGTTAGGAATGGCCGTATCTTGGAGATGTTGTGGAGGTGAAGTCTAAATGAGTTTGTCAGCGATTGGATCTGGGGCTGAAAGGACAGGATTACACCTAGTACCCTGGCATGAGGGGAGGGACTGAGGATGGTGTTAGCGATGTTTATGGTGAAGTCAGTGGGGAGGGGGCACAGGTAGGGGGGGGATACTAAGAGCTCAGTTTTGGAAAGATTGAGTTTGGAGACATGGAGTGACATCCATGCCAATATGTCTCTTAGTAGGCTAGCGATGTGGGTGGAAACTGAAGGGGTTGAGGTGAGGGGCAGACAGATTTGTGTCTCATCAGGATAGAGATGGTAATTGAAGGCGTGGGAGTTTATCAAGTGACCAATGGAGGAGGTGTAGATGGAGAAGAGAAGGGGCCCGAGGACAGAACCTTGAGGGACCCCTACGGAGAGAGGGAGTGAAGAGGAGGTGGCAGAGTTATAGGTAACACTAAAGGAGCACTGCAATAGGGAGGAGAACCAGGAGAGAGCGGAGTCTGAGGCCGAAAGAGGTGTGTTTTTTTACATTTTAATACAAAAAAACACAATTCTTAAGCCAACTTTTGGTACAATATAAAAGATAAGCTGAATAGATACCAACTCTAAAACTGCACGCACCTGTGACAAATGACATACATTTTACTATCCATAGGCGACGCTTTAAAAGCCTTTTACAGGTGACCACTTTAGATTTACAGAGGATTAGGTGCCTGAAGTACTGCCTATGACCTGACGTTCGCAGTGATACCGCACACGTGGGACGTTCTCGGTTTGCGTACGTGTAAGATGAGCAAGCTAGTAACAAATAAAGCCGGTAAGGATCAAACCGAAGCGTAGCCCATAAACAAGCTGAAGGTCAGAGACAAGTGGTTGTGGGTTGGGATCGGGCAGAAGCGTAGGCAAGGAACGAGTCTGAGGTCGGTAACGAGCGGTAGCAAAAGTATGGATAGCAGCAGGAGAGAGCAGAGCGAGATATTGGCTGGAGAAGGCACAATAATTGGGCAAATGGGAAGTACAGAGACATGACTTGGATCAGGAAGTTCTTGGGGAAGAGTTCAAGGTTCAGCAAAAGGCAAGATTGTCCAATGGATCAGGCAGTGTGCTGTTCAGCATCTCGGGTGGCTCAGTGACGAGCAGGGGCGGACTGACAACTCATGGGGCCCCTGTGTCCTTGGCCAAACTCAAAAAAGCCTATGAAAAAGGTACCAGGGGCATCTCGTGGGGCCCCCTACTGACCTTGGGCAGTGCCCGAGTTTCCAAATGATCAGTCCGCCCCTGGTGATGAGACTTACTGCCAGACAAAGCAGATGTCCCGGGTTCAAATCTAGATCCTGACAGTAGTTGTGTGCCTGAAAGCCCATCATATCGTTCTATGCAACATTTTATGTTCAGCTGTATCAGTCCTTCCCTCCATGTGTTTAATCTTGGGGTAGAGACATCTTTGCACAGGTCGGCCTGTAGATCCTGAACCACTTCCAGCCCGGGACAATTCTGACATTTCTCCCATACATTTAAAAATCTGCATTAATTTGCTAAATTATTTTTTTACACTGTTTAAATTAATTTTAATGTATTAGCACATGCTATCACAGGGGATGTTCTCTTGTAATGGCTATCAGAGGTCCTCCTTTATGGAGCCACCTGGGGTCTATTAGACCCAAGTTCTCACTTCTGCCTTCCAAAGCAGCCAATAAAGCAGAGATCAATTTGGCTACTTTACAAACTAAAACAGGAAGTGTAACAGACCGCCTGACAGCACCTCTATCAGTCCCCCGGTAGAGCCTCCCTAGAGTGCGGAGTCTAAGCACCGGAGCACTTGTTCACCAGGGCCCCTGATGGTGGGAATGGACTTGGAGCACTCCGGTACCAGGTCGCAACTACCAGGTATCTCCAACAGGGATAGAGGAGTCTGACAGGGGCTCCAGAGAGCTAGGAGTCTGATGTAAGGGAGCCTAGTGATCCCTGTGGGGTGGATGGATGAGCTAAATCAGAGTCATGCAGGCCGGGTCGGTAACTAGCGGATCAGTAAGGTACAAAACGGTAGGCAAAGGATAGTCGGGTCACACGCAGGGTCAATACCAGGAGGTCAGATCTAAACGGGAATATCCAGGAGCAGAGTCAGGCAAGCCAAGGGGTCAGGACTGGAGAAGGCAACAAGGTCAAAACAATCCAGATCAGAAATACTCACACACGGGTAACAGGATACAAAGACCATTCGGCAACAAGTGTCTGTGCAGAGCTAGTTTAAATAGCCCGCCCTGCACCTGCCAGGCGTAGCCTGGGTCCCAGTGCCTGCCTAGTACTGTCCAGACGATGGGTGCGCCTGGGTCCTAGTGCCCTGCCACCTATACATCTCGGCAGACACCTACGCATGTGTAGACCCATGGGTCGCGATGCTTCCTGACAGGAAGTGACTAAATCCTAATTGCTTCCAGTTTCTAATGTCACACAGAGGGAGGAACAATGGAAGTTCCTCGGTCTAGTGCATCCAATGTGACAAGTCACCTCAGTACCAGGCTCCCCGATGGGACAGGAGAGCCTGGTAAAAGCAGCGGGCGGTGGGCCCCCTTTTGTCAATTGCAAAAGTGATTGGGTGGCTGTATAGCCACTTAATCACTTTAACTTGACTTCTTTTTTTTTTTTTTTTTTTTTTTTTTTCTAACAATCGTGTAATCGGGATCATGGCTGCAGCCATGGCCCTGATATCAACGCTCCTGTCAGTTTACTGGAACTTAACCACTTCCTGTCCTTAGAACAGTGAGAATGTACAGGTATGTGCTAAAAGCAGTGAGTGCATCTGCTCCTTCCAGGGAGACGGGTGTGGTGTGGTGGTTTTTTTTTTTTTTTTTTTTTTTTTTTTTTTTTTTTTTTTGGTGGTTATTTTGAGGTGGATGTTGGTTGTTTGTTTTGATCTCCCAGAGCCCTTGGAAAGAGATGCTGTAGGAGAGGTTGCAGGTCTCTTCTGTATAGTCTTGGGCTCCATTTTTGGGTCTGAAGTGGAGCTCTCAGGTGTAGAAGGAGGATGGATGTCATAAGCGCAGAGTGCACCTTCTCTCCTCTCTGCAATCTTGTGCTTCTTGCCTGCCGGAGGCGGGGGACAAATCTGTTGCCTTCTTGGGTTGTACAAGGTCAGGTTGGTGGTGAGCAGTTGTGCCCTTTCTCCTCACTGCTGCCAGGAGCACCGCTGTGAGAGGGCCATTATCGCGTACCTGGTGAAGACCAGGAATGTTGGACAGGAGGTGGAAGAGGAAACCTCCACAATATTCCGAAGGTGGACATGGAGGGTGTGAGGGCACGGAATGGCATGAGTGCCATAGTAGCTGGCTGGTAATGTCCACTCCATAGGTGGGTGGAGCTGGTCATCGCAGTTCTTGGAACAGGATGTAGGAGCAGCTTGCCACCAGAGCAGGAGACGGGCAAACATGCAACAGGGCAACGAGGGACTAAATCGGCTGGCGGAGAAGGGTAAAGAAGTAGGCCAAGGTCAGTAATAACCAGTAAAGAATCAGCCGGCGAAGACAAGTCCAATAAACAGGCTGAGGTCAGAGTAGTCAGGTAAACAGAGTTGGAACAGAAGTGAAGTTCAAAGGCAAGCCGGGTCATGCACAGGTAAGCAGGTGCAGCAGATCACTGAGCAGTTGCTGAATGGTCTTCAGCTTGTCCCTTAGTGACAGACCAGTTTTAAAAGGGCGAATGGGCGCCAAATGCACACGGTAATTGATAGATGTATTGTGCCGGTCTGTCACTTGCACATAATATTGCCCCTTTGCTCATGGATGACCACAAGTACAAGTCCGCACTGGTTTACTGGTACTAGGAAATCTGGAATCCGGCTTGCCTTACTGCCATAAAGACTTGGAGGTTGCTGGAAAGTGCTGATCCCGGACGGAGCTCCAAGATTAGGTGGCCATTCACGTTTTGTGGCCAGACCACACCCCCAACATTACATCATTCTTCATGTGACATTTGATAAATGTTCCATCTATTCAGAAACATTTATGCAGAAAATTTTCTGATTATTCTTCCATACATGTTCTATCTGGGGTGACACTGACATCTTGTTTTAATTTCTAGCGCCCCCAGCAAAATCCTGGTCTGAATATATACAAGGTATGTAATGCGGGGGATCCGACTGTATAACATGAGGTGGTACTGATGTTTCCGTGTTCTATCCAAAAATAACACAGCAATTCCTAAATGACCTGGCTTAACCTTTATTACATCTAATCCAATGCCATGGATGAGATCTACAGCCAGGATCTCCAATCGCTCTCCAGGACAGCCATGTAATCCCTACATACAGTAGTGTGTGTGCTTGTACCACGGACAGTTTTTTTTGCTGACGGACCAATCGGTCTCAAACAGGTAACATGCTTTTGGCGTGAATTTATTAAAACCCCTCAAAACAAATCCTATTATACAGGATGCATATAGCACCAACGACTCGCAGAAGTCTTTACAATATCCAGCAAATGGAGACCGTGACCAAACAATTCAATACCAGAGGGTCAGGAGGGCCCTGATCCCAAGAGCTTACCATTTTAAAAAGCGTACAAGCTAAAGGGCAGAGCTTTGTCAAGGTACAGAATGTAGAATGAAAAGGCGCACAAACTCTGTACTAATATATTTTTCAAGTCTATATATTTAGTGGTTACACACAAACACTAGCACGCATGCGCACACACACTATATAGTTACATAGGCTGAAAAAAGAGGCACAAGTCCAGCTATTTAATCCATAGAAAAAAAATTCATGCAAAACCTCCATATGCACATATCTTTAGCTGCAATTAATGCAAATGATTAAAAGAAAAAAACAGTATAAAGCACGGGGTCCAACTGACTCCCAGTGGGGAGAAAATTAAATCCTCCATAATCCTCCCAGGAGACAATCGAATATATTCCCTCGATCAATGACTCCTGGTGTTATTACCTCCTAAATGTTATGTTCTGTGCATCTAGTAAAGAATCCAGGACTTTCCTACAGCAATCCACTGAGCTGACCACAACCAACTCTTGAGGGAGTCTATTCCACATTCTCACCGCTCTCACTGTGAAGAAACCTTTCCGTGTTTGGAGATTACATTTATTTTGTTCCAGACGTAAAGAGGCCCCCTTATCTGACCTTTTTAAAGTGAAGAACTCTACACCGCATTCATTATGTGGGCCACCAATGTGTTTATACATGGAGATCATATCCCCCTTATATATTATACATGGAGATCATATCCCCCCTTATGTATTATACATGGTGATCATATCCCCCCTTATGTATTATACATGGAGATCATATCCCCCCTTATGTATTATACATGGAGATCATATCCCCCCTTATGTATTATACATGGAGATCATATCCCCCTTTATGTATTATACATGGAGATCATATCCCCCTTATGTATTATACATGGAGATCATATCCCCCCTTATGTATTATACATGGAGATCATATCCCCCCTTATGTATTATACATGGAGATCATATCCCCCCCCTTATGTATTATACATGGAGATCATATCCCCCCCCTTATGTATTATACATGGAGATCATATCCCCCCCCTTATGTATTATACATGGAGATCGTATCCCCCCCCTTATGTATAATACATGGAGATCGTATCCCCCCCTTATGTATTATACATGGAGATCGTGTCCCCCCTTATGTATTATACATGGAGATCATATCCCCCCCTTTATGTATTATACATGGAGATCATATCCCCCCTTATGTATTATACATGGAGATCATGTCCCCCCTTATGTATTATACATGGAGATCATGTCCCCCCTTATGTATTATACATGGAGATCATGTCCCCCCTTATGTATTATACATGGAGATCATATCCCCCCCTTGTGTATTATACATGGAGATCATATCCCCCCCTTGTGTATTATACATGGAGATCATATCCCCCCCTTGTGTATTATACATGGAGATCATATCCCCCCCTTGTGTATTATACATGGAGATCATATCCCCCCCTTGTGTATTATACATGGAGATCATATCCCCCCCTTATGTATTATACATGGAGATCATATCCCCCCCTTATGTATTATACATGGAGATCATATCCCCCCCTTATGTATTATACATGGAGATCATATCCCCCCCTTATGTATTATACATGGAGATCATATCCCCCCTTATGTATTATACATGGAGATCATATCCCCCCCTTATGTATTATACATGGAGATCATATCCCCCCCTTATGTATTATACATGGAGATCATATCCCCCCCTTATGTATTATACATGGAGATCATATCCCCCCCTTATGTATTATACATGGAGATCATATCCCCCCCTTATGTATTATACATGGAGATCATATCCCCCCCCCTTATGTACTATACATACTTTAGGATGGCAATACCAATAAGTTGACCTTTTATGGGTTCGGTGTCCTTTCCAACTTCTTCAAACATTGGACATGATCTCCATTGTACAAGTGTGGGAAAAGATGGCGCATCCCAGTAAATTATTTTGGGGGGGACATATACATGTAGATCACTTGTTGATACCGCCGACCTTTTCTCTTGCCTGACAACAGTCACATGTCACTTCAACATATTTCTCTTCTTTAGATGGCTGTGATATTGCAAAAGTGTTGAAGAACATCGCATCTTGTTGTTTGGAGTGGAAATGGGGAACGACCAACAATTTCCTCTACAAATGCAAACGTGAGCATCTGTGTGACATTGTAACAAACCTTCTCTAAATCAAACTCTCTTTAGGACAAGATTGTTATCTCTGTAAGCCTATACAAGCCTAATCAAGAACTTCATAATCCACGGCAGTGGGGGGAAATCGTATCCCAGGTAACAAGCCCAAGGGTGAGTGAGAGCGTCCACTCCCTATGCTAGTGGGTGAGGATACCAAGAGGAACCTTGCGAGTTTTGTGGTTGGATTTGGGTGCAAACAGTACCTTCCACAATTGAACCTAAGTCCAGGTGATCTTGACAGAATCCTTGCTTAAGGAATCATTCACTGGGATCTGGGAAGCACCCAGAAAGGTTTGTGCACCCGGAAGATATGCTGCCCATAAGTCCTGCAAATGTTGTTTGGCCATAGCTAGGTTCTACTTCCCTGAGTGAGGCTCCACTGTGGGTCCCACTTTGCCTTTGAATGTATGACACTGCTGTTGTGTTGTCCATGCTTGGGGTCACTGGACAACCCTGAATGTGAGGCGACAACACAGCTAGTGCCATAAATGACGCTTAGACTTCTAGAACATTGGACACCCACCATCCTTGCCTTGCACTTTGAGATGGTTGTAGGTGACTTCCCAACCTGTGGCGCTGGCTTCGGTAGTAACAGTGGTCCAGGGTAATAAACCTAGTGGATGGGACTGAATGAGGGTCTACTGTTGTACTCCCCACCAGAGACTTTTGTGCATCTGTGAGTAGATTCTGATGAGACCAGGGTAGCATCATACACAATGACATCATCCCCTGGAGACTCATTACCAATTACGAAATTACCCATATGGAAACTCTTCTTAATTACTGGTAACTTCTGTTGAAATTTGTAATGGTAGCCACCTGGGTTTCAAACTGAGCCCCTAGATAGATACTCTGTGGGATTGGCTTCAACTGGCTCTTCTTGATGTTCACTGTCCAGCCAAAGCTCCTCTATTTTAACTGAGTTAACCGTCCACAGATGTCCTAACTAGAGATGAGCGAATCGAAGTAGGCGAAGTGGAATTCGAGTCGAATATTGGAAAATTTTTCCGAATCCGAAAAATAGCCTACTTCGGACGCGCGAATCAAAATTTTTCCTAAAATGGCGGCGGACATGTGCGGCGACGGAGCGGGGATGTCTGGGAAGGCGCGCAGACAAGGCGCGCTGACCCATAATGCATTCCTTAATGACGTGATCGCATTAGCCAATCAGCAGCCAGCCAGCCAGCATTGTGTAATGGTCGAGCTATAAATAGCGGCCATTTTAGAATTCTTCATTTGCCTCCAGTCATTCAAGAGAGGCAGACCGCTATGTATTAGGGACAGAGTTAGGGCCACAGAAACGATACTTGGGGACAGAGAAACGTTACTTAGGGACAGAGAAGCATTACTCAGGGACACAGAATTGTTACTGAGTGCCAGAGAATTGTTACTTAGGGCCACAGAAACGTTAGTTAGGGCCACAGAATTGTTACTCAGGGACAGACACAGAATTGTTACTGAGGGCCACAGAACTGTTACTTAGGGCCACAGAAACGTTAGGGCCACAGAACTGTTACTGAGGGCCACAGACAGAACTGTTACTGAGGGCCACAGACAGAACTGTTACTGAGGGCCACAGACAGAACTGTTACTGAGGGCCACAGACAGAACTGTTACTGAGGGCCACAGACAGAACTGTTACTGAGGGCCACAGACAGAACTGTTACTGAGGGCCACAGACAGAACTGTTACTGAGGGCCACAGACAGAACTGTTACTGAGGGCCACAGACAGAACTGTTACTGAGGGCCACAGACAGAACTGTTACTGAGGGCCACAGACAGAACTGTTACTGAGGGCCACAGACAGAACTGTTACTGAGGGCCACAGACAGAACTGTTACTGAGGGCCACAGACAGAACTGTTACTGAGGGCCACAGACAGAACTGTTACTGAGGGCCACAGACAGAACTGTTACTGAGGGCCACAGACAGAACTGTTACTGAGGGCCACAGACAGAACTGTTACTGAGGGCCACAGACAGAACTGTTACTGAGGGCCACAGACAGAACTGTTACTGAGGGCCAGACACAGAACTGTTACTGAGGGCCAGACACAGAACTGTTACTGAGGGACACAGAATCGTTTAATTAAAGCGTATGTCAGACAACATGCAGAGGAGTGGCAGAGGAGGCAATGTTTTAGGAGCAAGCAGACGTGGCAGCAGAGGAAGGGGTCGAGGCAGCACTATTCGCAGCCAGAGGCCAGTGCTCCCGGTGTCATCCAGCAGTCGTGTCTCCACCGACAACCCTGCCGTCATCGATTGGTTGGCTCGGTCGTCTTCCTCTTCCCAGGTCACCTCTGACACCTACAGCCAACGGTCGGTGGGTACGTCGGACACAACCGTTAGTTGGCATGGCCCGGGACCAAGCCCACTGAAATCACGTGTCCTCTACCTGCCCCTGTCCTTTGGTGTTCCCTCACCAAGCGAAGTATCGCATACTGTGGGCTCAGCCCCACTGTACAGTGAGGAAGAGCTAACAGAGGGCGGTCAGGAACGGGGGGAGACATCCGCCTTTTCAGCAGCCAGGCGAAGAAGTAGTGGCGAGGAGAGTGGCTCGGTAGCCAGTCTAGAGACAGGTCTGTCTCCTGACCCAGACGCAGCCGAGGGGGCTAGTAGTGAGGCGGAGACCCTACTTGATGATGAGGAGGTTGATCGCACTTGGCAGCCTTGTCGTCATCAGGCTATTGCTTCCGCATCATCAGGAGAAGAGGGTGCCAGCTTGGCAGCGAGCAAAACAGTCGATGGGTTGCCCAGGAGGCAGCAGGGTCGCAGCAGTGTCAATGGAGGCAAACGGCCACGGAGTAGAGCACCAGCTCCACTGCAGCCTACCACCACGGCCAGTAGTGGTGCCGGTGTGCACGGAGGAAGCAGCAGTCCGCCGAGTAGGAAACTTTGCCCCCGATACTCCTCACTGGCTGTGTGGCAATTTTTCGTCAAGCCGCCCGAGGAAGTAAACGTAGCCGTATGTCGACTATGTGGCCAGAAAGTCAAGCGTGGCCAGGGGGCCCATGTTGGGACTACAGCGTTGCGGCAGCATATGCAGCGTCGCCATTTGGTGGCCTGGGAAAACCGTGATAAAGATACGGCGGTTCTGCCCGCCCCAGCCCCCGCTCCATCACCCGCTCCGTTACTTGCTCCGTCACCCGACGTCAATCGCCCTCCATCAGCCAGTCAAGGCTCCAACACCTCTGCTGAGGGGAGTTGTCGCTCGTTGGCATCTTCCGCTCGTTCAGATGCTCCTTCTCCTGCTACTCCTCTTCACGGATTCCGTCAGCAGTCTTTCTTGGAATCCGTATCCAAGAGACAACAGTTTGCGAGCACGCACCCGACGGTGCAAAAGCTGAACGTCCTCCTGTCCAAGTTGCTGGTGCTGCAGTCCCTCCCTTTCCAACTGGTGGACTCAGCACCTTTCCGAGAAATGATGGCTTGTGCCGCGCCGCGGTGGAGAGTGCCAAGCCGTCATTTCTTTGCCCAAAAGGCAGTGCCAGCCCTGCATTCACATGTAGAAGAGATGGTGGGCCCGTCTTTGAGCATGTCGGTCTCTGCCAAAGTGCACGGCTGCGCCGACGTGTGGAGCTGTAACTACGGTCAGGGACAGTACATGTCATTTACGGCCCACTGGGTGAATGTGGTGCCGTCACAGCCGCACCAGCAACTTGGACAGGTCACGCCGCTCTTGCCTCCACGTTTGCATGTCCTTGGTCCACAAAAGATGTCCGCCTCTACCACCTCTTCTTCCGCCGTGTCCTCAGCCGCCACCCCCGTGCCAAGTCCCATTACCCGACCGGCATATCACATGTGCAGGGCGCAACGGTGTCACGCTGTGCTGCACCTGGTATGCCTTGGCGAACGTAGTCACACAGGGGAGGAACTTCTGAGTGTAATGAACAGAGAAATTGACAGATGGCTGTCTCCGCGCAAACTGAAAATCGGAACCATGTTGACCGACAACGGAAAGAACATGGTGTCTGCTCTGCGTCAAGGAAGGTTGTGCCATGCATGGCTCACGTGTTCAATCTGGTTGTCAAGCGGTTCCTAAAATCCACCATCCCACTGCAAGACATCCTTAAAATGTCACGTAAACTTTGCATGCATTTCAGCCATTCCTACACCGCAAAGCACACCCTCCTTGAGCTGCAGCGGCAGAACGGAATTCCACAGCATCGCCTGATCTGCGACGTTGCAACAAGGTGGAATTCAACCCTACACATGTTAGACCGCCTTTACGAGCAGCGAAAGGCCATCACCGATTTCCTGATGTTACAAGCGGATAAAGGTACTCCCCTGTGTAACTTCGATGTCCGCCATTGGCAGCTCATGCGTGACACCTGCCGCTTGCTCAGGCCCTTTGAGGAGGCCACGCTATTCGTGAGTCGGCAGGACTATGGGATGAACGACGTCATTCCTCTGTTGCACGTCCTGGAACAAATGCTGTTAACAATAGCTGGTCAGGGTGCGGTAGACGTGGCGCACAGATCTCAACGCCACATGACCCCTGTGGGGGCAGGACAGGAAGAAGAGGAGGAGGTAGAGGAGGACATTTGTGCTCAGGAATTATTGAGTGAAATGGGTGGTTTTTCCACTCAGCGGACAGGAGTGGAGGAGCAGGAGCATCTGGTAGAGGAGGAGGAGGAGGAGACAGAGGACCCAGACGCACCGTGGCAGTATGCTGTGGAGATGGAGGCAGGGAGTCCCTCGCATTCCTTGGCACAAATGGCCCATAGCATGCTCGGTTGCTTGCGTAGCGACAGCCGAATAATAACCATCAGACAGAGGGATGACTTTTGGCTGTCCACCTTGTTGGACCCTCGCTACCGTTCAAAAATGGTGGCCTTTTTCACACCTGCTGAGAGGGAGGCCAAAATAACGTACTATAAAAACCACCTATGTAGTCAGTTGGTCTCTGCCTTTGTGCGCCAACGTCCATCCTCAGACACTGTGGGCCCTGTGCGCTCGCGTTCCGCTGCCATGGCAGCAGGGGAGGGGTGGGGTGGTAGGAGCAGTGGCAGCTCCACCAGCAGCGGCTGCCTCAGTCTGCAGTCGATGATGAGTAGCTTTCTTCACCAGCGCAGTGAGGAAACTACTAACCAGCAGCAGCAGCAGCATCAGGTGGACCTGGAGCAGGACCTCAAACAGGCTTGGGCCTACTTGGACAGCACCCTGCCAACCGAGGTAGACAATCCCCTTGACTACTGGGCAACGAAACTTGACCTTTGGCCCCAACTAGCTGAATTTGCCCTTGAAAGGCTGTCATGCCCGGCCAGTAGCATGGCATCGGAGCGCGTGTTTAGTGCGGCAGGAGGTATTGTAACTCCGCGGAGGACACGACTGTCCACCCAAAGTGTGGAGAGACTCACGTTTGTGAAAATGAATCGGGCGTGGATTAGTCTGGATTTCAAACCACCAGTTCCTGACACAACTGACTAAATCCGCCATGAATCATGCCTCAAACATGTGCCACTTTCAGGTCTCCTCACACTGCTGGTGTGTTCCATTTTTTGACATAGGGTGCTGGCAGATTACGGGCCTCCCATAGCTGCTGCCAGGCCCCTAATCTGCCATGGGCCCCTATACCGCCTCCTCATGCTGCTGCCAGGTCCAGAGTCTCTCATGGGTCCCTGTACGGCCTCCCATTGCTGCTGTCTCCATCGCCACACTCTGCCATGTGCCACTTTCAGGTCTCCTCACACACTGCTGGTGTGTTGAATTTTTTGACATAGGGTGCTGGCAGATTACGGGCCTCCCATTGCTGCTGCCAGGCCCGTAATCTGCCAGCACCCTATGTCAAAAAATTCGTTGCAACAAGGTGGAATTCAACCCTACATATGTTAGACCGCCTTTACGAACAGCAAAAGGCCATCACAGATTTCCTGATGTTAAAAGCGGATAAAGGTACTCCCCTGTGTAACTTAGATGTCAGCCATTGGCAGCTCATGCGTGACACCTGCCGCTTGCTCAGGCCCTTTGAGGAGGCCACGCTATTCGTGAGTCGGCAGGACTATGGGATGAACGACGTCATTCCTCTGTTGCACGTCCTGGAACAAATGCTGTTAACAATGGCTGGTCAGGGTGCGGTAGACGTGGCGCACAGATCTCAACGCCACATGACCCCTGTGGGGGCAGGACAGGAAGAAGAGGAGGAGGTAGAGGAGAACATTGGTGCTCAGGAATTATTGAGTGAAATGGGTGGTTTTTCCACTCAGCGGACAGGAGTGGAGGAGCAGGAGCATCTGGTAGAGGAGGAGGAGGAGACAGAGGACCCAGACGCACCGTGGCAGTATGCTGTGGAGATGGAGGCAGGGAGTCCCTCGCATTCCTTGGCACAAATGGCCCATAGCATGCTCGCTTGCTTGCATACCGACAGCCGAATAATAACCATCAGACAGAGGGATGACTTTTGGCTGTCCACCTTGTTGGACCCTCGCTACCGTTCCAAAATGGTGGCCTTTTTCACACCTGCTGAGAGGGAGGCCAAAATAACGTACTATAAAAACCACCTATGTAGTCAGCTGGTCTCTGCCTGTCTGCGCCAACGTCCATCCTCAGACACTGTGGGCCCTGTGCGCTCGTGTTCCGCTGCCATGGCAGCAGGGGAGGGGTGGGGTGGTAGGAGCAGTGGCAGCTCCACCAGCAGCAGCTGCCTCAGTCTGCAGTCGATGATGAGTAGCTTTCTTCACCAGCGCAGTGAGGAAACTACTAACCAGCCGCAGCAGCAGCAGGTGGACCTGGAGCAGGACCTCAAACAGGCTTAGGCCTACTTGGACAGCACCCTGCCAACCGAGGTAGACAATCCCCTTGACTACTGGGCAACGAAACTTGACCTTTGGCCCCAACTAGCTGAATTTGCCCTTGAAAGGCTGTCATGCCCGGCCAGTAGCGTGGCATCGGAGCGCGTGTTTAGTGCGGCAGGAGGTATTGCAACTCCGCGGAGGACACGACTGTCCACCCAAAGTGTGGAGAGACTCACGTTTGTGAAAATGAATCAGGCGTGGATTAGTCTGGATTTCAAACCACCAGTTCCTGACACAACTGACTAAATCCGCCATGAATCATGCCCCAAACATGTGCCACTTTCAGGTCTCCTCACACTGCTGGTGTGTTCAATTTTTTGACATAGGGTGCTGGCAGATTACGGGCCTCCCATAGCTGCTGCCAGGCCCCTAATCTGCCATGGGCCCCTATACCGCCTCCTCATGCTGCTGCCAAGTCCAGAGTCTCTCATGGGTCCCTGTACGGCCTCCCATTGCTGCTGTCTCCATTGCCACACTCTGCCATGTGCCACTTTCAGGTCTCCTCACACACTGCTGGTGTGTTCCATTTTTTGTCATAGGGTGCTGACAGATTACGGGCCTCCCATTGCTGCTGCCAGGCCTGTAATCTGCCATGGACCTCCGTACCGCCTGGTCACGCTGCTGCTGGGTCCACAGTGTGACATGGGTCCCTGTACCGCCTCCCATTGCTCCCACTCTGCCATGTGCCACTTTGAGGTCTCCTCACACTCCTGCTGGTTTCCATTTTGTCATAGGTTGCTGTATGGCCTCCCATTGCTGCTGCCTCCACCGCCACACTGTGGCTCCAAACACTGGTTTTGGCCCCGTGACTGGCCAAATGAGTGAAGTGTGCGGTGATTCTAAGATCGACGGCACTCATCTGCATGTCATACTGACTGACAGTACTATTTCTCTTCCCCAGCAGACTCCAAGGGCATTTAAATTAAAGGTACAGTGTTCTGCACTAATATTAAGTCTCTCTGAAGCCTAGAAACACCCTTTTTTAAGTTAAATTCACAGCGAATATATTCGACTCGAATCGAATATTGTCCACGAATTCGTCGAATCGAATTTTTGAATACTTCGCTCATCTCTAGTCCTAACAACAAGATTATACAATACCAGAAGAATTCAAGAACAGATAAACCATTAGAGGAACTCTTGATATAAGAATATGATGATCTGACTCCATATTGTTCAGATCTTGACACCAACCAGATGTCATCCAAGTAGTGATGGACCTAAAGGTCCTGTTCCCTGAGCTGAGCCAGAACTGAGATCAACACTTTTTGTAAAGGCTGAAGGGTGAACATACTGAAAATGTTCTTTTCCTTCAGCGAACCGTAGAAATCTCCGGAATGAGATATGAAGTGGAAGTGATGGTTTTGTAGATTCACCAAAACCATTCAATCCCCTAGCTGGATTGCTTGGATGATTGTATTTAAAGATTTGAGTGTGAACATTTCTACTCAAATGAAACTTTTTTGAATTTCTTTAGGTCTTTCACAGGCCTTTAGTCTCTTGTCTTCTGTATGAGAAACAAAGCAGAGTAAAATCCTGTTGACCTGTGCAAACAGAGCGCCGGCACTATTGCAGCCACAGAGCACTGATGTACCATTTGAAGGATATCCCTCTTTTGACTGGATTGAGCTATCTTGGTAGGGGTTAATGAATGCTCTGGAGGGACAACCGGAATGGGTGGCAGGTCCCCAAAGATCCTGACAATGGGTTGTTCAGATATGTGCAAATTTGGCCAGCCTAGCTCCTACTGCCTACTTGGTGAGATGGCCAGCCATTAAAAAGACTTCTGAGTCTGATGGAACTGTGGTTAACGTTGCCTCTGTCTTTACAAATCTAGCCTGCCTGTCTGTGGGTTTTTTTTTATCATTTTGTGGTCTCTCAGAATTGATACTGGGAGCTCGTGCTAGGCAAACCCACTGGTGCCTTGACATTTTGTCCTGTGGAAGTAGGCCCGACTTCCCCTCTACCACACTGTAAATTGCTACATCCAACTTCTGGCTTAAGAGAAACTTGCCAACAAAAGGCAATTCACAGCAACTTTGCTTTTTAGGATGGGTCTACCAACCAAGGCCTAAGCCGCAATGCCCTCTTCACCATCACCAATTGTAGCATCACTCTGGAGGCTGACTTAATATCTACCACTGCCTCTCCCTTTAAATCCACCAAAAGATTGAGCTCCTCTAAGTCACCATGGACTTGATCCTTCAGAAGATCCTGGAAGATGGCAGCTTCCAAATTCTGTGTCCACGCCCTCATAGCACCTGCTACAGAATTAAACACAATAGCTGGTTTACAGGCATTTTCTGCCATCTGGTGTGGAACTTTCAGGACATTCTGGATAGGAGGATTGACGTGGATCTATGAAAGGATGGTTCATCCTCTATTGGGAGCGTAACATTTCTGATCCGTCTGACCAGGGCATCCACCACCAGGGATTTATCCAGAGGAATCCGCCTCTTCTGCTACAGTATACAGCAAACAATTACTCATAGCTGACCTCTTATATCCCTTCTGCCATTCTTCATGAGTGAAATCATTCATTTTCCATCATTAAAGAAAACTGTGGGTAGGGGCCCTGGACCCTTCCACTATCCACCTTCAAATTCAAAGCCTGAAAAGTCCTGTTCTGACTGTGGAGCAAGGGTAGACATTTTGGACAAATGGACCCTCTGTACCAAAGTTAATGTCTTCTGAGAAATGCCTAGAGCTTCCATAGTAAGAGGGAGGGGTTTGACTGAGATGCCCTGAACTAGGTGCTGGAAGTACTGTATGTCTTGAACATTTTGGAATGGCTTTGTTAACGGACTTGATTCGAGAGGCATGTGACGTGTTCATTCAGTCTGTTTCTAAACAGGTCCTAGAAACCGTCTCGGGCCTATCTACCAAAGGATCTGCATCAGAGTCTCGGTATTTCTTACCTCTTGATTGCTGAGAGTGCTCAGGGGTGGAGGACTATCTCTGCCAATGTGTTCTTTCTGTATCTGGAACAGGATCTGCTATGGCTGGACAAGATACTGTCCTCTTTACCATGATGTGCAGATGCTCTTTAAGACTTTCTAGAGAGAACTAGAGCAGGCCAGGCTGTAACAAATTTTAAATAGGCCATGTTCATGAAAACTATAATAATTTGCTATCCTCTTCTTACTTGCCATTATGTCAGTCCCTACCTGAGCATGTGGAGGTTCATGTGGTGGAAAGATCGTTTTGCCATGTCAGAGTCTACAAAAGCATCAAAACGTATAGCGAAGAGCAAAAAAATAACAAAACTGGAGAACAGAGTGCAACTTCCAATAAAAAAAAAAAAAAAAAGTTCCCCCTACTTGAAAGTCACACAGGCAAGGATTCAGGAAATAGGTGTAATCTGGAGCAAGCTGCGCCTCTGATTACAAGACTTCTTTTAAATGGGGAGCCAAGGAAAACCTATTCCCCTCTCTGTTCAGAGCACTGCTGCGCCTGCAGAGCATCTTTTCCTCCACACATGCATGGCTTCCCTACGGTGGCCTTCTTGGGTAAACCATTAGCAGCTACTTCCAATTTGGCTGCCAGATAATCTCTGGGCACTGCACATCTGCAAAGCCCTCTTCAATGCTACAGTACACCACATTCAGCAAAATACCAATGGCAAGCCCATGCTAATCAATGCTGGAGATTGAAACCCATCTCAAACAAACCTCAGGAAAGGAAAGGTATGAAAAAAAGCACACCTAAACAGAAGTGGAAAATGTAGACACAGCTCTGACCACCAAACCATTACAGCACCATGAAAAGCACCACCTGAGGTATACCATTGATAGTTAGAGAAGTCCTCTGTCCAAAGGACCTCCAGAAGAAACCTCACCTTGTTGGTGCATTTAGCAACCTAAGAAGTGGGAATGCACATGAGAAGCTGAACCCAGGTGGACACGTCCTGCCCACTCCTGATCATAACTATGAAATAGGGCTGAGCAAACGGTTCGGACCAAACTTTGGCTGTTCATACAAAACATCAAAATGTTTGTCCGTGGCCAAATTTTCATCAGGAGCATCATATATAGAAGCAATATTTAGATCGCTTCTATATATAACCGCTTCCAACTGTCAGCTGTTTCTGTGGATACTTCCTTAACCATTAATGTCACCATCAGGACCACTTACAGGCCAGGAATCTCCAACCATGTAAGTAAAGGGGCGGGGATAGCGGTGACATCACTGATATGACAGATGGCCATATTTTGGCCACTGGAATTGAGCAAATATTTGGTCCATTATGTGACCACTCTCCCTGACCCTTCCTCATGTAGCTGAGGGCTCGGGCTGCTGTCATTTGGCAAGCCGTACCATCAGGATTGGTTCCGTGCATCTGGTTAATTTTGGTAAGATGGCAGGTATTGTGATTGACGATAGATTTACAACTTGGGGGGGGATTTTTTATTTGATAAGGGAATTTATTTGTAGGTTGTCTTTTTTTTTTTTTTTTTTTTTTTTGTGAATAGGTAGGGGTTCTATGCACCCAATACTCAATCACATGAGGTGGTATTTGTGGGGCCCCTATAAAAGATAAATCCCCCCCACCCACAGATCCCTACAACTAGTGGACCAGGGTTGTGGGAAAGAGGCCCTTGTACTCAACATGGGGACAAGGTGCTTTGCCGGGCTGAGGGGGGGGTTCCCCTGACATGGTATGCTACATGTTTAGGGCTTGTGGCCAGATATGGTTTAGGAAGGGAACATGTTTGTCCCCCTGCTTCCCTTTATAAGCCTGGCTGCATGGTTGGGTTAAGGGTCTGGTATGTTGTGGTGGTTTTTTTTTTTTTTTTCCTAGGAAAAGTGACATTTACAAATCTAAAAGGATAGTTGATAGTTTTTAAATTTCTAGTCCAGTGGTGGGCAACCTTTTTTTTTCAACTGAGCCAAATCTCGCCAAAACCACGATTTGAAATTTATTTTGAGAGCCACATTTTTAAAACTGAAAATACATAGGATGGTACACTGTTTTTAGTTTCAATAAGTTTTTATAGTAATTCATACCCCATATAGTAATTCATCCCCCCCTATAGTAATTCATCCCCCATATAGTAATTCATCCCCCCTATAGTAATTCATCCCCATATAGTAATTCACCCCCATATAGTAATTCACCCCCCATATTGAAGTAGTAAGCCAAGTCCCCCCTGTGTCAATTCACTTACCTTTGCTCCGTGCGTTCCTCTCGCCGTGTTCCCGCGCCGTTCCGGTCTTCAGGGCGGACTGTGAGAGGAGCCTAGCTCCCCTCAGGTTCGTCACGCTGCCCCGCCTACACACATCCTGACAGCCAATCACTAGCTATCAGGATGTGAGTGGCAGCGAGACTGGCCAATCATTGCTGGGCTAGCTGCAGAGTCCTCGGCCGCCTGAGAGGAGGGAGGGGAGCCGGCGCCCGGCACACAGAAGAGCCGCATTAAAATGTGTAAAGAGCCGCATGTGGCTCGCGAGCCGCGGCTTGCCGACCACTGTTCTAGTCTGTCATTCATTGCCAGCTTCTTTATTTTATATTTTTTTTTTTCTTCCAAAAAACTGATAAACCAATAGCCTGCACCTGGAATGTTAGGATTTTATTTTGTGTTTTTTTAATATTTTTCATTTATTTTGTAGATGAACTCACGGAAGGCTCCGACCTCTTTAATAAAAAGCAGATCTCTCTGGTGGATGCCGGGCTGGAAATTAATACTCCGTACCCGTTAGTGTTGCCTCCTAATCGCAAAGTAGATCTGATTTTGTCTTTTGACTTCAGTCAAGGAGATCCATTCGAGGTAATCAAATTTCATGGTCATTCCGATTCAACTCACCACCCACCTATATAAAACACAAAGGTGATGCAATAATTAGGGATGATCAGAACTTCCCTGGGTTTGGTTGAAGAGTTGTTTGGAGAACTTCAAAGATCTTTTGGATGCCGAACTCTAACCCAGGGGCGGACTGACCATTTGGAAACTCGGGCACCGCCCGGGGTCAGTAGGGGGCCCCATGAGATGCCCCTGGTACCTTTTTTCATAGTTTTTTTTTGAGTTTAGGCAAGGGCACAGGGGCCCCATGATCCTCTATTGCCCGGGGGCCCCATGAGTTGTCAGTCCACCCCTGCTCTAACCCCACTGAAATCAATGGAAGCCATGCTAAAAATGCCAAGTTTTATGTGCTAATAGGCTAGGCGGTGTTAGGGGGAAAAAAAACTAGCATGGGAGGTGGGCACTGCCCTGGGGAACATGTACCAATGCAAAAAAAAGTTGTAAAAATTTCGTTCAGCCAGGAACAGACATTTAATTAGATGGTGTGTTTTTTTGGGGGTTTTTTGGGGTTTTTTTTTTTTGTTTTTTTTTTGGGTTTTTACTCCTCCTTTTTAAGTAACATGCCTGGGGGTGTCCTAATCCCGCCTGTGAAGGGACGTCTCTGTAAATGTCAGCACTGCAGCAGCACTTTTTGTACATCATAAAGGAAAAAAGTTCTAAAATTGCCAGTAAATTACATTTCATTGCCGGCTTATTTAAAAGAAAGTCAGACCCATCCGAAGGTCTGCTTTGTATTTTGGGAGACCTTTTTTGGGAGGGATTTGTGTGTTGTTTTTTTTTTTTTTTTGTTTTTTTTTAGCAGTTTCATATATTTCCATTTGTATTTTTTTTTTTTCTTTGTTATTGTCATTTTCTGTAGCACATGCTAAAGCACTGATTAAAAAAAGTGTACAATCCCCTCATACATTCTAGATCCTGGAATGGATTTGAAAGCGGTACCCATGGGCAGACTGACAACTCATGGGGCCCCCGGGCAATAGGGGATCATGGGGCCCCTGTGCCCTTGCCCAAACTCAAAAAAGCCTATGAAAAAGGTACCAGGGGCATCTCAGGGGGCCCCCTACTGACCCCGGGCCTTCGGGCAGTGCCCGAATTTCCAAATGGTAAGTCCGCCCCTGGGGGTACTTCATGCAAAATCCATACCTGACCCTTAATGCAAGCATGCTGCCTGGTTGGGGGGCACAAACATGCACCCTCACACCTGAACCATACCAGTGCACATGACTTCAACATGGGGGGGATCTCATGTTGATGAGGACAAGGGCCTCTTCTCCACAACTGACTGGTGGTTGTGGTGGTCTATGGGCAGGTACTCTGGAAGCCACCTTTTTAATAATAGGAGGCCCCCAGGTACCCCCCGTTTTTTGTTAGGGTTTTGGGGTTGTATTTGATGTGTAAAGAGCTGACACATACTTATAAGTAATGACAGATACAAGAAAATATAACCATTATATCTAACTAATGATGCTGTTTCCACCGCGGGTCCCTCCATTATATGGCGTGCACAGTTATCAGTTTAGACAAGGGGTAGGCAACCTGAGAGCCGCAGGACTAAAAGTTCCATCATGCCTCTGCAAGTCATAGCCGTAATCTTTGCAATGCCCCATGGGAAATGTAGTTGCGCAACATCTAGGGAGCCGCAGGTTGCCTACCCCTGGTTTAGACGCATACTTAACCCATGCCCTCGGTTGAGACAAATATTTCCAGTCTAGCTGTTATATACTGTACTTGTGTGTATGGAACTAATGGGCAGGTAGGTACAGGGGGCCAGGCAGAGAATGGTCGGGGTCACAAGCCAGGGATCAAACAGGAGAAGTCAGCAGAGGTCCGGATCAGGCAGGGTCGGCAACAAGTCGGTCAGACAGGAACAGGAATGCAGGTAACAAGATACAGGGGCCCAGGAAGAACACACACCAAGGCCCAGACTGCAGGTCTGGCCATCCCTTAAATACACCTCCGTAATCAGCTTCAGGTGTTGGCTGGCTGCAGGGTTGAGTCTCTGATTGCTGGGAGCACCCGCTGGCCAGCCCTGGTACTGCAGCCCACAAGGCAGGTGAGTCCCACCATCACTGGCAAGTTCATTCCTGACAGTGGGATAGCAATAGCATCACTGCCCATATGTTTTTTTTTTTTCTTACATGGCTGGGATTCTCTGTGACATTGGCGGTTCCTAGTAATGTTGATCTTCCTTAGTTCTGTGATTGGTCACAATGTTGCCAGATATATTAGAACAGTACAGACCTCCCGGAGGAATTTGGCCGCCATGTATTCATGATCACTGTGCTGATCACAGCTACCGATGGAGATGTTTTCTTGCCTCATTTACGAGGGATGCATTGTGTATTTTCAGTATTCGGCTCAATTCCCAAAGCAAACACCAAGAACCAGATTTGTGTTTGAAAGAAATAACAACTTAATTTCATATCTCATTGGACTGAAAAGAACAATCTGCCTGGCTAAAACAAAGGCCCTTCTTTTGTTTGAATTCTTTACGACTAGAGCCCCAGACTCCATGCCTTGTGTTTTGACATTCACTTGCTTATTAGTCTTACACATGGTCAAGAATAACCCCCCAAAAGAGATCGGTGGGATTCACCTCCAAGTTGGGGGTTCCTTGAATTCTGAGTGCGATTAGTGAAGCTGTTCATGAACTGAGCCCAGGCTTGTTCCATCAGCTCTGTTGTACAATAGACACCGTTTTTTAATATCATTTTTTGTTTTTCTTTAACTAGACGTTGAAAAGAACAGTTGAATACTGTAAGGACCACAATATTCCTTTTCCAACAATCCCTGAAGAAAGTTATGAGCGCCCTCCAACTAAAAGTGTCTACCTCTATGAAGGGGATGGAAATGAGACACCCGATGTCATGCACTTTCCTCTGTTCAACACCCAGACCTGTGGAGGTGAGTCTACTGAGAAGAGTCCTGTATTATGGCCCGTGTGTTCATTGGCTCTTCTCACTCTGTATTATGTGATTGGTGGACACTAAAGGCTGAATTCCAGGTATGGATATTGTTACATAGTTCCAACTTGGACCAATGTAACTCCATATATACCATACATGTGGGGTCCCTCTAGAAGCTGTAAATCACATAGCAGACACAACTATTATCACTGCCATTTCCTGGACCCCGTGCTGAGAGGTGGCCCTGCTCCATTGTGGACACAAGATTGGCCAATCAGCACATGCACCATTCAGAAATAATTTTATATCCTCTCAATAAATGCAAAACATTCTGTGATTGGAGATGTCACTGCTCCACCTCATCCAATCAGGCTAGAAGAAAATGTAACCCCTTGAACACACAGCTGGGTCCCCCTGCAGGTCTGTTCTTCCTCCAATGGCTGCAGGTCCCATAGATGTCTGCATCTCAGCCAGCAAGAATCTTGTATTGGGCTACCAGCACCTACCAATGTCCGACCTGAACTGGACTTGCACATAGAGCAAGAACTGTGTCCTATTCAAGTCTATGATGGGTTACTGTGCAGGTGCTAGCAGTCCGGCACAAGATTTTCACCAGCCAGACCTCAGAGGAGGTAGGTACGGGACTAGCGGGGAGGGGAATACTTTCCTTTGACATCTACATGACATCGGCCCCAGTGGTTTACTGATTAAAACATTTTATAAATTCTAGTAAGTAGACAGAAGGCAGCAGCACCCTACTGACAAGACACCCCCCCCACCCCACTTCAGTTCCATATCTGCAGCTGCATTTATCTTTTCAGATCCTGAGATTGTGACACCCAGGTTCTCTCCCTGATATTAGTCCCCAGGTCAACACAGGCTGCCCAGGGCTGAAATTGCTTATAATGGGGTTCCCACTGGGCCCTTGACATCCCACCCCTAAATCCAGGCTTTGCTGCCCTTCACACTGACACCCCTGCCCCAGATCCTTGTATGACAGCATCACCAAATTGGTGGCCCTCCAGCTGTTGCGAAACTATAAGTCCCATCATGCCTCTGACTTTTTGGGAGTCATGCCTTGTAACTATCTCACAATGCCTCGTGTGATTTGTAGTTTGACAACAGCTGGGCGGCTGCCAGTTTGACACACATGGTCTAGGGGCTTTGCCACCCCTTCCTCTAGATGAACCAATTTCAAACCTTTCTCTAGAGGCCTCCAGAGGTGGGACACATCTCCAATCATTAGTGGTGATTCCTTGTATCAGTGTTGCTGGGTATAGGGTCCAGGAAAGTTCTCATTTCAAAAGATGTTTTCATAACTGAGGTCAGGAGTTCCTTTTTGAATGTTCAGCATGGACTGAACTAGCAAAGGAGGGAGAATAGGAAGAGCAGACCTTACCGTAGTTTAGCCTTTTAATTGGAGAATAAAAAAGGTAGTAAAATTCATTACAGTCACACATTGTATAAGAGGTATCCAGGCATATCAGTAGTAGGTGGACACCATGATGTAAGGAAGTCCTCTGTGTGTAGTTTGGTGTTCCATGTGCCAGTCATCAATGATCCAGGATAGCCGCCCATGCTCCCACGACCGTCAGGGCAGGATCTCCGCTGGGATAAGAGTGGTGACCATTCTGATGGAGCTTTATCCCGTCATACATCTCCTGCCTATGCAGAGTGCACGCTACTCTCGGGGTGGACTGGATGGATCCTGGTGGCTAAGGGAAAGCAAGTGGCTACTACAGGAACAAACACAGAGCTGCCGACAGCCACAGAGCCCAGCTTGGTCTGTATCATTAACTGCAATGACAATGCATTTTGGGGGTGTATCCTCCTTTATCAAGCCTTGATGAAGGGGGATGCACCCCTGAAATGCGTTGTCATCATGGATACTAGTGCAACACTACAATTTTTGTTCTCTTTTTAACATGAACTAAAGTCCAGAAATTTCTTTCTTTTGAATAAACTATAAATATTTCATAAAAACAGATGTTTGTCAGAAACGTCATGCAGACCTGAATGAAAGATACCAGAGAAGTTGTTTTATAAATATAATCTCGTTGATTCTGTCGTCATGATCCTTTAATCACTACAATCTGATGCACACGTTTCTTTCAGATGGTGAAATGATAAAGACTTTGAGCGGGAAGTATCGCACGTTTGTTCATTCCTATGACAGATCTATGATTAAAAGCCTGCTGGACATCGCTAAGAAGAATGTGGAGAGCAGCCTGGACCAGATCCAGGGCAAGATACAACAATGTGTCCAGAGGTGTAACGGGAGGGGGGAGGTCTCCGGCATACCAGGCCGGGATGAATGAAAATGGCGCCAACTTGGCTCAAATGTTTAGAGGACCATCCAGACAAATGAACAAAAGTCATTCTCAAGGACAGTCGGCAATGGAATCCTCCTTTTAACCATTTGAGAATATTGAACATAAGAGATCCGTCCTAAAAAAAAACATTTATGCAACTTTACAAAATGTGATGTTTGGATGTGACCAACTACCGCTAGATAGACATTTTCTGTATGCAATTGCAAGATGGACATCTTGGGATCTGACACAGGTAGACACGCATGATATCCCCAACCACCAGTTTTCCTGCAAACGCCAAGGCAAGGTTCTTTGGTGGGGAGGGGGGGGGGATCTAATCACATAATCATGCATTGGATCTGGTGGTAATATCACATAATCATGTGTTGGATCTGGTGGTAATATCACACAATCATACATTGTATCTGGTGGTAATATCACACAATCATGCGTTGTATCTGGTGGTAATATCACATAATCGTGCGTTTGTATCTGGTGGTAATATCACCTAATCATGCGTTGTATCTGGTGGTAATATCACATAATCGTGCGTTGGATCTGGTGGTAATATCACCTAATCATGCGTTGTATCTGGTGGTAATATCACATAATCGTGCGTTGGATCTGGTGGTAATATCACCTAATCGTGCGTTGGATCTGGTGGTAATATCACCTAATCGTGCGTTGGATCTGGTGGTAATATCACATAATCGTGCGTTGGATCTGGTGGTAATATCACACAATCGTACGTTGGATCTGGTGGTAATATCACACAATCGTACGTTGTATCTGGTGGTAATATCACACAATCATGCGTTGTATCTGGTGGTAATATCACCTAATCATGCGTTGGATCTGGTGGTAATATCACCTAATCGTGCGTTGGATCTGGTGGTAATATCACATAATCGTGCGTTGGATCTGGTGGTAATATCACATAATCGTGCGTTGTATCTGGTGGTAATATCACCTTATGCATTGTATCTGGTGGTAATATCACACAATCGTACGTTGTATCTGGTGGTAATATCACACAATCGTACGTTGTATCTGGTGGTAATATCACACAATCGTACGTTGTATCTGGTGGTAATATCACACAATCATGCATTGGATCTGGTGGTAATATCACACAATCGTGCGATTATATCTGGTGGTAATATCACATAATCATACATTGTATCTGGAGGTAATATCACCTTATGCATTGGATCTGGTGGTAATATCACACAATCGTGCGTTGTATCTGGTGGTAATATCACACAATCATGCGTTGGATCTGGAGGTAATATCACCTTATGCATTGTATCTGGTGGTAATATCACATAATCATACGTTGTATCTGGTGGTAATATCACCTAATCATGCTTTGGATCTGGTGGTAATATCACACAATCGTGCGTTGGATCTGGTGGTAATATCACCCAATCGTGCGTTGGATCTGGTGGTAATATCACACAATCATGCGTTGGATCTGGAGGTAATATCACCTTATGCATTGTATCTGGTGGTAATATCACATAATCATACGTTGTATCTGGTGGTAATATCACCTAATCGTGCGTTGGATCTGGTGGTAATATCACCTAATCGTGCGTTGGATCTGGTGGTAATATCACCTAATCGTGCGTTGTATCTGGTGGTAATATCACACAATCGTGCGTTGGATCTGGTGGTAATATCACACAATCGTGCGTTGGATCTGGTGGTAATATCACACAATCGTGCGTTGGATCTGGTGGTAATATCACCCAATCGTGCGTTGGATCTGGTGGTAATATCACCCAATCGTGCGTTGGATCTGGTGGTAATATCACCCAATCGTGCGTTGGATCTGGTGGTAATATCACCCAATCGTGCGTTGGATCTGGTGGTAATATCACACAATCGTGCGTTGGATCTGGTGGTAATATCACACAATCGTGCGTTGGATCTGGTGGTAATATCACACAATCGTGCGTTGGATCTGGTGGTAATATCACACAATCGTGCGTTGGATCTGGTGGTAATATCACCTAATCGTGCGTTGGATCTGGTGGTAATATCACCCAATCATGCGTTGTATCTGGTGGTAATATCACACAATCATACCTTGTATCTGGTAATAAAATTTTTACATTTTGACTAAATTCAGTGTTTGTCTTATTTTTGGACATTGGATAGGAATTTACACTCTATATTAGGTGCACCTGTTCAACTACTTGGTAACATACATTTCTAATCAACCAATTGTATGGCAGCAACTCAATGCATTTAGGCATCTAGATGTGGTGATTACGACTTGCTGAAGTCAAACCGAACAATAGAATGGGGAAGAGAGTATTTCAGTGACTTTGAACATGGCATGGTTGTTGGTAGCAGACGGGCTGGTCTGAGTATTTTTTCAAAAACTACTGGGATGTTTACGCACAACCATCTCTAGGGTTTGAATACAAAAGAAGTGATGTAACACTACCCCAGAGACCTCCATGTCCTCCACACATTTAATGTTTTAGCCACCCGGCCTATAGCCGTTTGGTGGCCGCAAGCAGGTCACATGCACATGTCATGTGATTAGCTGTGGCCAAATCACAGCTAAGCACAAAAAAAAGCCCTGAATTAAGTGTGAGAGCGCTGAAACCTGAAAACTGGCCTGGGCAGGAAGGTGTAAAATCACACGGTATTGAAACGGTTAAATTAAGTATTCCACTCACATTTAAAATGTCTTGTCTCCAGCTTTCTACCACATGCTATGGGTGTACTGCATGGGTATCTGAAAAGGGTGATCCAATATGGCCCCCACGCCGGAAAGGACGTCACCGTGTTACCGGACGTTCCTCCCCACGTACTGACGCGTTGTCACATTTAACACGTGACTTCCTCAGGGTCCTGGAGGACGAAATGCTTATCTAATTAAACCGGTTACACTATGGAGGGCCTCTGCTTGTATTTCATTATGACCCTGGGAGGAGCTGGCTGCTAGTCTGGTGAAGGCTGGAGAGGCTTACCATCATTGAGGGGAAATCCTGAGAGGAATCTGTTCTTACAGAATCGGTTGATCCCTAAAGCGAGCTGGCCCTGTGGGGTCTAAGTAAGGAGGTGAGGGGGCATTTCGGATATTGAAGGATTGTCACGTGTGAATCACGCACACAGCACGATATAGGCATGAAGAGTGAAGGGGGAGGACCACTATAAGCATCGTGTTTTTTTGGAACTAATTATTTGTTCACAGTTGATGTGCATTATTGTTTTTTTCACAATATTCAATTAGGGTTTTATCTTTCACCCTGTGCACTGGATATTCCCTATGAGAGGGAATTCACGCAAGACACTATCGATTGATTTATTCTTGTAAATCTTCCCCGATGTGTACATTAAGGGGACGGTTTTATATGTATTTAGTTTGTGTATTTTAATCACCTATTCACTTATTTTTAGTATTCTTAGCGCTACACTGTTTATTTTAATGGTTTCATCTACTTATTGGGTATTACGTTAGTGTCAGCAGCTTTTGAGGGCAGGACTCCATTTAAGCGCAGGAGGTTTTTTCCATCTTATGTGATATGAATGGCACAATCTTTATTGGTCAAGGTGGGGTGACCATACATGTGGTCATTTTCTCTGAACTCTTCCCAAACTCCTACACCTGTCTGTGTGATATTTACAGATTATATTGGTTGGATGGAGCTCCCTGTTATGTACAACTGGAGTGACACCAAATCCCTGGAAGACTTCACCCTGTATAAATCCGCCTTTCTAAATGTTCTTCTCTATGGACCCCGGCTGCGAACATAGACTGAGGCGCAATAAATAAGGCTCATTTAAAAACTCAAGGAAGGCACATGATTTGTGACGCAATGTGTCGGAACGGCATACAGAGCGTGGTGACATCAGACGTGGACGCCATTTGGGTACACCCAACAAAACCATGAGGTTTTAAATGCTGAGAATTCCTTTTTGGACAGGTGAGTGGGCATTCTGGCAATACATTTATTAATAAATTGTTGAACTTATTGCAATATGGGGAGGATCTTTTTTTTTCCCTCTCTAAAAATTGGTTACAATGAGATTACAGATATCCCCCCAAATGTCAGGACGGTACAGATATCCCCCCAAATGTCAGGACGGTACAGATATCCCCCAAATGTCAGGACGGTACAGATATCCTCCAAATGTCAGGACGGTACAGATATCCCCCAAATGTCAGGACGGTACAGATATCCCCCAAATGTCAGGACGGTACAGATATCCCCCCAAATGTCAGGACGGTACAGATATCCCCCCAAATGTCAGGACGGTACAGATATCCCCCCAAATGTCAGGACGGTACAGATATCCCCCCAAATGTCAGGACGGTACAGATATCCCCCCAAATGTCAGGACGGTACAGATATCCCCCCAAATGTCAGGACGGTACAGATATCCCCCCAAATGTCAGGACGGTACAGATATCCCCCCAAATGTCAGGACGGTACAGATATCCCCCCAAATGTCAGGACGGTACAGATATCCCCCCAAATGTCAGGACGGTACAGATATCCCCCCAAATGACCCCTTTTTGCAAAGTAGACAGTCCGACGTACTTCATAAGAGGAATGGCGAGTTTTTTGAAGTTGTATTTTTTTGTCATAATTTTTCGGAAACTGGCATGGCGGTGATCAGGGACACTGACTGGTGACAGTATGAAAAATATATATATATATTTTTTTTATTTTTAATTTTACATTTTTTATTTTTAAGATTTTTTTTCATATTTTACTATGACCAAAGTAGTACAATGTTACCATAGTAACATTGTACTATTTTGGGGAAGTGATCAGTTTTTTTTTTTTTTTTTTTTTTACACAATTTGCTTATAGCAAAGAATTACTTTGCTATAAGCAAGCATTTACCTGAATGACGTCAATTCATTCAGGGTTTTTTTTTTTTTTTTTTGGTGCTTAGCTGTGATTTGGCCGTACCTAATCACATGACATGTGCATGTGACCTGCTGTGACCATTCACAGCTAGGCACTAGTATACAATGGATGGCATAAAAGAAGCCATCCATTGTATACAACTGTCATGTGACCTGCTGTGATTAGTCACAGCAGGTCACATGGTACCATCAACGGGGGCCGATACTCAGATCTGTCATCGGCCGTGTCCGAGGTACACGGCCAGTGACAGATCGCGCCGCTGCACGGCTCTGCCAGAGCGCAATCTGCGCACGTGCGGGAGGATGCCATATGTCATCCACCTAGAACGCTGATGACATTTGCCCCCTGCCATTCGGCCATAGTGTGGGCGGCAAATGGTTAAGGTGCTCTGAAGTGTATAGCCATATCATTGTAACCGATTTTTAGAGAGGAAAAAAAAGATCTTCCCCATAGTGCAATAAGTTCAACAATTTATTAATAAATGTATAGCCAGAATGCCCACTCACCTGTCCAAAAAGGAATTCTCAGCATTTAAAACCTCATGGTTTTGTTGGGTGTACCCAAATGGCGTCCACGTCTGATGTCACCACGCTCTGTATGCCGTTCCGACACATTGCGTCACAAATCATGTGCCTTCCTTGAGTTTTTAAATGAGCCTTATTTATTGCGCCTCAGTCTATGTTCGCAGCCGGGGTCCATAGAGAAGAACATTTAGAAAGGCGGATTTATACAGGGTGAAATCTTGCAGGGATTTGGTGTCACTCCAGTTGTACATAACAGGGAGCTCCATACAACCAATATAATCTGTAAATATCACACAGACAGGTGTAGGAGTTTGGGAAGAGTTCAGAGAAAATGACCACATGTATGGTCACCCCACCTTGACCAATAAAGATTGTGCCATTCATATCACATAAGATGGAAAAAACCTCCTGCGCTTAAATGGAGTCCTGCCCTCAAAAGCTGCTGACACTAACGTAATACCCAATAAGTAGATGAAACCATTAAAATAAACAGTGTAGCGCTAAGAATACTAAAAATAAGTGAAGTGATTAAAATACACAACCTAAATACATATAAAACCGTCCCCTTAATGTACACATCGGGGAAGATTTACAAGAATAAATCAATCGATAGTGTCTTGCGTGAATTCCCTCTCATAGGGAATATCCAGTGCACAGGGTGAAAGATAAAACCCTAATTGAATATTGTGAAAAAAACAATAATGCACATCAACTGTGAACAAATAATTAGTTCCAAAAAACACGATGCTTATAGTGGTCCTCCCCCTTCACTCTTCATGCCTATATCGTGCTGTGTGCGTGATTCACACGTGACAATCCTTCAATATCCGAAATGCCCCCTCACCTCCTTACTTAGACCCCACAGGGCCAGCTCGCTTTAGGGATCAACCGATTCTGTAAGAACAGATTCCTCTCAGGATTTCCCCTCAATGATGGTAAGCCTCTCCAGCCTTCACCAGACTAGCAGCCAGCTCCTCCCTCGGTCATAATGAAATACAAGCAGAGGCCCTCCATAGTGTAACCGGTTTAATTAGATAAGCATTTCGTCCTCCAGGACCCTGAGGAAGTCACGTGTTAAATGTGACAACGCGTCAGTACGTGGGGGAGGAACGTCCGGTAACACGGTGACGTCCTTTCCGGAGTGGGGGCCATATTGGATCACCCTTTTCAGATACCCATGCAGTACACCCATAGCATGTGGTAGAAAGCTGGAGACAAGATATTTTAAATGTGAGTGGAATACTTAATTTAACCGTTTCAATACCGTGTGATTTTACACCTTCCTGCCCAGGCCAGTTTTCAGGTTTCAGCGCTCTCACACTTTGAATGACAATTGCGCGGTCATACAACATTGTACCCAATCTAAAATTTTATCATCTTCACACAACTAGAGCTTTCTTTTGGTTGTATTTAATCACCGCTGGGGTTTTTATTTTTTGCTAAATTAACAAAAAAACCAAAAATTTTGAAAAAAAAACACGTTTTTCTTTGTTTCTGTTATAAAAGTTTACAAATAAATAATTGTTCTTCATAAATTTAGGCCGAGATGTATTCTGCTACATGTCTTTGGTGAGAATAACCCAAATTAGGATGTATTATTTAGTTTGTAGGAAAGTTATAGAGTTCACAAACTATGGTATAGATCTGAATATTGATCAATCCTGAAGTACTGACAGCCAATCTAATTTCTTGAGGTCCAAGAATGTCAGGACAGTACAGATATCCCCCAAATGTCAGGACGGGACAGATATCCCCCAAATGTCAGGACGGGACAGATATCCCCCAAATGTCAGGACGGGACAGATATCCCCCAAATGTCAGGACGGGACAGATATCCCCCAAATGTCAGGACGGGACAGATATCCCCCAAATGTCAGGACGGGACAGATATCCCCCAAATGTCAGGACGGTACAGATATCCCCCAAATGTCAGGACGGTACAGATATCCCCCAAATGACCCCTTTTTGCAAAGTAGACAGTCCGATGTACTTCATAAGAGGAATGGCGAGTTTTTTGAAGTTGTATTTTTTTTGTCATAATTTTTCGGAAACTGGCATGGCGGTGATCAGGGACACTGACTGGTGACAGTATGAAAAATATATATTTTTTATTTTTAATTTTACATTTTTATTTTTAAGATTTTTTTCATATTTTACTATGACCAAAGTAGTACAATGTTACCATAGTAACATTGTACTACTTTGGGGAAGTGATCAGTATATTTTTTTTTTTATTTTTTTTTTTTTTTACACAGTTTGCTTATAGCAAAGAATTACTTTGCTATAAGCAAGCATTTAGCTGAATGAAATCGATTCATTCACCTTTTTTTTTTTTTTTTTTTGTGCTTAGCTGTGATTTGGTCACAGCTAATCACATGACATGTGCATGTGATTAGCTGTAACCATTCACAGCTAGGCACTAGTATACAATGGATGGCATCATGAATGAAGCCATCCATTGTATACAACTATCATGTGACCTGCTGTGATTGGTCACAGCAGGTCACATGGTACCAGCTGCGGGAGCCGGTACTCGGATCTGTCATCGGCCGTGTCCGAGGTGCACGGCCGGTGACAGATCGTGCTGCTGCGCCGCTCTGCATTAGCGCAAACTGCGCATGTGCGGGTGCCCGCCAAAGGGCGTGCACCCGGAATACAGGAGCGCATTTGAAGCCGCCAAATGGCCATTGGCCGGGCGGCTAATGGTTAAATGCTTATCTAATTAAACCGGTTACACTATGGAGGGCCTCTGCTTGTATTTCATTATGATCCTGGGAGGAGCTGGCTGCTAGTCTGGTGAAGGCTGGAGAGGCTTACCATCATTGAGGGGAAATCCTGAGAGGAATCTGTTCTTACAGAATCGGTTGATCCCTAAAGCGAGCTGGCCCTGTGGGGTCTAAGTAAGGAGGTGAGGGGGCATTTCGGATATTGAAGGATTGTCACGTGTGAATCACGCACACAGCACGATATAGGCATGAAGAGTGAAGGGGGAGGACCACTATAAGCATCGTGTTTTTTGGAACTAATTATTTGTTCACAGTCGATGTGCATTATTGTTTTTTTTCACAATATTCAATTAGGGTTTTATCTTTCACCCTGTGCACTGGATATTCCCTATGAGAGGAAATTCACCCAAGACACTATCGATTGATTTATTCTTGTAAATCTTCCCCGATGTGTACATTAAGGGGACGGTTTTATATGTATTTAGTTTGTATTTTAATCACTTCACTTATTTTTAGTATTGTTAGCGCTACACTGTTTATTTTAATTGTTCCGTTCATATCGTGCCTCAGTCTATGGTCAGTTGGTGCCAAGAAAGAATAAAGATTTCTGCATCAGAAGTGCTGAAAGGTTTCCTAAGAAAATGGAAATCGCACTTTACCTTGATTTCCTGGTAAGTTGAAGTCTGATATGTGGTTGGCCGGAATCCATCTCACTGATATTCACAAGGTTAGGAGTTATTAATATCGCTTAATCACTTCATAAATGGGCACACCATCATCGCCTGGACGAGGCCACTTCTCTCACTGGAGGGCTTAGATTTTGGATTTGGGGTCAAACATGAATTTGGGTTGAATTTTTGTAGGATTTAGGTTTGCTGCAAATGTTTCAGTGTTGGTTGAATAGGTGTTCTGGGAATTTTGCTCGCACCCATCATGCCCCGTGTAAGCAGGACCTACAGTGTTGTACCTGTCAAGGTCCTGTCCACAGCAGAAGATCTGGTATTTCTGCCAGTACCATGCATGGCTGTAGAGGCATGCATCAGCCTCAGTTTGGTGCCATACGACCTTTATAAGGAGGCTCATCACTTCCTCAAGTTGCTGAATGATCTCTAGCTCCCCGTACCTGTGACTTCCTGATACCGACTCGGCATTATCTTGGACCTGTCTACTCTGCTTAACCCCTGATCTGACCTCGGCTTGGCTAAAGGATACTCTCTCTCGCTCCTCTGTGTATGACCTCGGCTATCTCATCTGACTATGTCTGCTCTGATTCCCACCTGGTGCCTCACCTTGGCTTGAACCGCCTATCCACTAATCCTCTATTCCCAGAAGGGCTTGCATACCTCACCTCCGTGCATCAGCTGTGCTCCTGGGTGGACCACCAACAAGCACTCCTACAGGCGACCTGTGCAACTTTGGGCCTGACTCCTGCTGTCCCACTCTCAGGGGAGTCTGGAACTTAGCTGCAAGGGAAACCCTCTTTCCATTGGCCTCCATCACCAGGTACCCGATAGTACCCCATTTTTGGTTATTGTGGGGTCAACTCTGAGCTTTGCAGTGACAAAATTGGCTGTTTGATAACAAATTTATATGCCACACCCAACACCCTGGAATTTCCTCCCAAATATGCTGAAGAGGCTACAGAAGCAGCAGCAATCTATCACCCAATACCTATTATACTTATGGGATGAGGAAAGGCTCTGGGAATTTGGAGATTTGTCACCCCAGCAGTGGCTGCTCATAAAAGATCTGTACACTGATTTGGCCCACTTTGAGGAGGTGGCTAAAATGTTGGGGAGCTATCGGGGTATGTTTCCTTGAACTTCAGCAGTTGTAAAGAGGGAAGGATCTCATGCTGTCTTGAGGCCACCATCAACCTCTATCCACTGACTCCATTCCTTTTAAGCAAAGTCTGTATTGGCTGAGGAGGAGTGAGAAGAGGAAGTGAGTTGAGAGGCTGGAAGGACGGAGGAGAAGGATGGTTGTTTGCAGGGGACCTCTTACTCTTCCCAAACCTTAAGGTGGTTGTAAAGGCTCAAGGTTTTTTTTTTATCTTCATGCATTCTTTATACGAAGGTAAAAAAAGTTTGTGTACAGCAGTGCCCCCAGCCCCCTCAATACTTACCTGAGCCCCATCATGATCCAGCGATGTGCACGACAGCCTCTGCTGTCCCAGGTCTCTGCCTCCTCATTGACTGAAACTGCAAGCTGGAGTCTTTGGCTCCTGCTGCTGTCAATCACAGCCAGTCCGACAATGAGAAGGGGTGGGGCCAAGCCATGGCTCTGTGTGTGAATGGACACACAGAGCAGTGGCTTGGGAACATGCCTGCTTGGGTGCCCCCATAGTAAGCAGCTTGCTATGGGGGCATTCAATAGAATGGAGGAGCGAGGCTTAATAAGTGAGTGAACAGTACTTACTGGCATATTCAAGGGTCTGAATATCCTTTTCCATCTTTATAAAGTTCCATGACCTTGTTACAACAGTCTTTTGATGGTTCTTTTCTGCTCCCCATGGCTCAGTATGTAGCCTGCTCAGTGCATCCACGTGAGAGGTAACAACCTCATTGACTATTTATACACTGACACTAATTGCAATGGAAAAAGCCACAAAAGGGAAATGAACCTTTAATTGCCATTGTAACCCGTGTGTGTAACCTTGTGTGTCTGTACCAAGGCCAAACATTCCAGGGGGCGGAGACTTCTGATCCGGGTCATTTGGGGGATTTCTGTTATCATTAGGATTAAAAAAAAGGAGCCAAACAACTTTGTGGTAATCACTGGCTCAGGGGCGGACTGACCATTTGGAAACTGGGGCACTGCCCGAGGGCCCGGGGTCAGTAGGGGGCCCCATGAGATGCCCCTGGTACCTTTTTCATAGGCTTTTTTGAGTTTGGGCAAGGACACAGGGACCCCATGATCCCCTATTGCCCGGGGGCCCCATGAGTTGTCAGTCCACCCCTGGGCTTTAAATAAAATACAGTTTTATTGGCATGATCAGTCATATTTTCAATATCAATGCCAAAATGTCACCATTTCTGCCAGGGGGGGGAGACTCTTGAGCACAACTGTGCATATACAGAATATAGGACAGACGGGTATATAGGAGACATTGGGGTTGATTTACTAAAGGCAAATAGACTGTGCATTTTGCAAGTGCAGTTGCTCCAGAGCTTAGTAAAGGAAGAGAAGCTTGGCTGAGTTCTATCATCCAATCATATGAAAGCAAAAATGTTTTTTTTTAAATTTCCTTGCATGGGATTGGGTATTCTCTACAAAGCAAAGCTTCGCCTCATTTTCTAAGCTCTAGAGTGCGGGTGTCAAACTGGCGGCCCTCCAGCTGTTGTCAAACTACAAGTCCCATGAGGCATTGCAAGATGGACAGTTACAAGCGTGACTCTGAAAGGTAGAGGCATGATGGGACTTGTAGTTTTACAACAGCTGGAGGGCCACCAGTTTGACACCCTTGCTCTAGAGCATTGGACCTGCTCAGGGTCATCCCACTTCCAGCAATAAAGATGGTAGTATTGATATTGTGCCTCAGTCAATGTTCGGAGTCGGTGCCAATAACAAGTAAAGATGTTTGTCTTTCTGCATCAGAAGTTATAAAAGTTGTAAGTTGTTTTGTGGTGCCGTTAGTCAGGGAGGGGCGGATTCTGGAAATGTTGTGGAAGGTAAAGATTTATCCAGTGATTGGATGTGAGGGCTGACAGAGGTCACCTGACAGCCTGGCATGTGGGGAGGGACCGATGGTTGTGCTGATGTCAATGGTAAAGTCACGAGTGGGGAATCGGGGAGGAGGAAATATTACCAGCTCAGTTTTGGATAGATTGAGATTTAGGAAGTGGTGTGACGTCCATACGGATATCAGTGAGGGAGAATGTCACTAGCAGACCGAGGATCACCAATATGGGGCCAAAAGTTTGAATGAACGATCAAATAGTTACAGCAAGGCAATGTTTCGAAGTCTCACAGGACCCCTTCATCAGGTATGTGACATCATATCGCCTGATGAAGGGGTCCTGCGGGACTCTGAAATTTCACGAGCCTGATGAAGGGGTCCTGCGGGACTCTGAAATGTCACATGCCTGATGAAGGGGTCCTGCGAGACTCCATCAGGCATGTGATGTTTCGGAGTCTCGCAGGACCCCTTCATCAGGCATGTGATGTTTCGAAGGGGTCCTGCGAGACTCCAAAACATCACATGCCAGATAAAGGGGTCCAGTGAGACTCCGAAGCCTCACATGCCAGATAAAGGGGTCCTTCGAGACTCTGAAACATCACATGCCTGATGAAGGGGTTCTGCGAGACTACGAAGCATCACATGTCTGATGAAGGGGTCCTGAAAGACTCCGAAGTGGCACATGCCTGATGAAGGGGTCCTGCGAGACTCCGAAACATCACATGCCTGATGAAGGGGTCCTGCGAGGCTCAGAAGCCTCAAATGCTTGATGAAGGTGTCCTGCGAGACTCCGAAGCATCACATGTCTGATGAAGAAGTCCTGCGAGACTCCAAAATGTCACATACCTGATGAAGGGGTCCTGCGAGAATCTGAAACGTCACATGCCTGATGAAGAGGTCCTGCGAGACTCCAAAACATCACGTGCCTGATGAAGGGGTCCTGCGAGACTCCAAAGCATCCCATGCCTGATGAAGGGGTCCTGCGAGACTCTGAAGAGTCACATGCCTGATGAAGGGGTCCTGCAGGACTCCAAAGCATCACATGCCTGATGAAGGGGTGATGCAAGACTCTGAAGCATCACATGCCAGAGGAAAGGGTCCTGCGAGACTCCGAAGTGTCCCATGCCAGATGAAGGGGTCCTGAGAGACTCTGAAGCATCACATGCTTGTCGAAGGGGTCTTGCGAGACTTCAAAATGTTACATGCCTGATGAAGGGGTTCTGCAAGACTCCGAAACATTGCCTTGCTGTAACTATGCGATCATTCAGTAAAACTTTTGGCCCCATATTGGTGATCCTCGGTGTGCTGGTGACATTCTCCCTTGCTGGTTCTGTTCCGTTCCAGCCGACGGTCGCTGCAACACCCTCTTATACACACCACCATTTTTAATGCAGGAAAGTGTGCATTTGGATTGGCCACTTGCATCCATACGGATATATCGCTCAGTAGATTTGTAATATGTGAGGAGATTGAGGGGTGAGATGGGGAGTGGAGAGATAGTTCTGGGTGCCTTCAGCATAGAGGTGATATGGAAAGCTGTGGAAGATTTTCAATTGTTCCAGGGGAGAGGTATAGAGAGAGAAGAGCAGGGGCCCAAGAATGGAGCCTTGTGGTACCCCAACAGAAAGAGGGAGAGGATCAGAGTTTGTGTTGTATGTGACACTGAAAGTGCACTGGGATAGAAAAGAGGAGAACCAGGGAAGAGCAGAGTCATGGAGGCCGATGGAGTGGAGTTTGAGGAGGAGCGGGTGGTCAACTGTGTCAAAGGCAGCAGAAAGGTCTAAGAGTAGGAGTATGGAGTACTGGCCATTGGTTTTAGAAGTTAGTAAGTCGTAATTCTGATTCCGAATTCATGACCTACATAGACATAGTATGGACAGAGCCTAGAGATACTGGTAATGTGGTGACAGACATATAGGAAGGAGTGTGCAGGTAACTCGCTGTGACTCCCATATAGCTGCCATCCATCACACATGATCAGGTCTATCACAATTGGTGGATTACTAGAGCCAGAAGACATTGTTCCTCACCCATGAGTTTAGACCAGGAACAGTTAGACTTACAGACTATAAAGAGTGGACTATTTTTAAAGCTAAAAATCCTGTTTCTGATAGAGACAGGTCTGAGAGAACTAGGAATAACCCCAATACAAAATCTAGGTGTCAACTTCGATATGGGAACAGGGATCATTTGTTGGCAATTTTTCAGAAGAATTTTGCCACCTGACTAACATCATTAACTCCTTCTCGCCAAATGTGCGCATAATACGGCCTCACTGAACTGGGCTTTTTGTTCTGTGGGTCACATATATGCCTTTGTATATACCTGTCTTTGTTCTGGGAGCGCACCGCACAGTGTGCTCCCAGCACAGACCCCAGGCTCGCACCAGGAGCCCCAGGTCCCGTAACCCGTGTCACCAGTGATCAGATACTATGCAGCTTTGTTTTTTCTTTCTTTCTGAATAGAGGGAGAGATACATTGTATCTTCCTCTCCTTGCAGGGAGAAAGACTATAAATACACAAAAGTATGTAAAAAATAATAATAGAAAACAAATAAAAAAAAAAAAAAATAGTTAGATCAAGGATAGATCTAGGTAAGTGCCAGGGTTAGTGTTGGGGTCAAGAAAGGGTAGAAGGTCATGGTCAGTTCATGTCCTGAAAAAAATGCGGTATAATCTACCTGGATGCATAAAGTAGCCGTGATGATACGTACAGATATAGTAACACAGGTCAAAGTAGCAAAATTGTGTTCAGTCTTTAACGTTTGTTTTACCCTTAGTCACTAAGAGGTTAAAAAGCCCCTTTCATATGCTGACAAGGATTTTTTTGCAATCCTTAAAGATGGATGGTTGCCTTGTTTCCCCTGGTCTATATTGCTCAGAGAGGTCCCCTTGACTCCAAGACTCGGCTTTCTACTAAATGCCAGGTCCGGGACAAGAGGTGGAGAGGAGGGGCGGCTGCCCTGGACATGGTGGTATCATGTGAGGTAGATTTGTGATGGGGGTGTAACGGAACAGGAACCCGACCACTCTTGGGTATATTCCGTTATACCGCAGCTTCCCCTGTCCAAACACCATCCACGGACTACACCCTTGAAATCCCTCAGGAAATAGACAGCACCCAGCTCTTCTTAAAACAGGAAGCCAACTCCCTTTATTTTAACACAAAACACAGGATATATACAGAGGGCGGGGAAACACAACCAGGAACAGGAAATACATCATCACCCCTCCCCTACCCATCCCACCAAGACACAGAACAATGGGATGAAGCACATGGCAAAGGACATTGACCAACCCCCACACCAATACACAAACAGTACATCCCATAATAGTTGGCTGGACAGGAAGACGCAGCACAATGGGGGGTAGCACATGGCAAACAGACAATGGACAGCCATGTGGCCTAGACAAAGGACAACACACAAATGCACAATACTGGGACATTCACATGTACACCCTGTACCCTTAAACAGGCACAGGGTGGGTTAAACATAATGATTTGGGGAGATGATACAGAGGTCCCCCCACCCCCAAAAGTCACTCCCGTCACAGGGGGCATATAGGAAGAGGGAGGATTTTGGCTGGAGGAGACAAAGATTTGTACTGGGAGGGGGGATTTCAGTGTGGGGGGATTTTATATGTAGCTAATAAAGACTTGGATTTTGGAATACACTGAGTTGCCAACGTATATTGATTACTGGCCAGGGGACATCACCCTAATGCTCAGGGATGAGATAGGGAACACAAACACCTGTAACATGGAGATACTCCACCATTTATGGTCACTCACATTCTCCTGGCTTAAGGCCCTCCTCCAGATATAAGGAATGTCCAAATGCCCATGTTCAGCCTTTTAATGATTTCACCGTGGCACAAGCATAATCAACAGATCTTTAGGACATGATCTTCTTCTCACTTTTTCCAGACACAATATACACATTCTGCGCAGGGCCGGGTCCACACAAGCTTAGGATGACCACCAAACTCTTCTATTATCCTCATTGCATATACCCCGTAGGTAGGTTCTCCAAATGAGTGTTGTCTGTCTCTTTGTGAGAAGTGATCTCAGAGCGAGTGTGAAAGAGGACCTAGTCGATGGAGAGTGTGATGAGGCTGAAGTATTATGGGAGGAACTGCACATGGGGGGCGGTACTACAAAGGTCATCATTGGAGTTTCTTTACGTCTGAAGGAAAAGAAATGTAATCTCCAAACACGGAAAGGTTTCTTCACAGTAAGAGCTGTGAGAATGTGGAATAGACTCCCTCCAGAGTTGGTTGTGGCCAGCTCAGTGGATTGCTGTAGGAAAGTCCTGGATTCTTTCTTGGATACACAGAATATAACTGGATATAACATTTATAGGGAAAGTTGATCCAGGGAATATCCGATTGCCTCTCGGGGGATCAGGAAGGAATGTTTCCCCTGCAGGAGCAGATTGGATCGTGCTTTGCTGGTTTTTTGCCTTCCTCTGGATCAACTGTGGGTGTAGGATTATAACTTTTTGTTTGTTTGCTTTATGGTTGAACTGGATGGACTTTTGTTTTTTTTTTCATCAGACTAACTATGTAACTATGTGCTCGCTGTTTACAGCTAACAATAAATTAAATCATGTTAGGGCTCGTTCACACTAGGCTGTTTTGCCAACGCTTGCCAAACGCCCCTATAGCGTTTGGCAAGCGTTGGTCCGGCGTTTGCGGAGCGTTATTAACGCTCGGCAAACGCTCCGCAAACGCCGCATGCGCGGTTTAGCGGAGGTTGCTAGGCGTTTGTCGAGCGTTAATAACGCCCCACAAACGCCTATAATGCAGTTTGAGTGGTGTTACCGCTCCGCAAACGCCCCGCAACCGCGTCGCAACCGCACCGCAAACGCCGGCCGGGCGTTTGCGGAGCGGCACCATAGACAAGAATAGGAGGCTTCAAAGCCTCCTGACTCGTCCAGAGGCATCCGTTTTGCCGCGACGCGACGCAAACGCTCCCGTCAGAACAGCACCATGTGCTGTAATGTGCAGAATTGGCAGAGGCGTTTGGGAAGCGGTAAAAACGCTTCCCAAACGCCTCTCTGCCGCCTGCACACAAGGCTAGTGTGAACGTAGCCTTATGGTCACAGCTACCCAGATGTTCTTTTATGTGGACATTCGTAATAAGCTCTGCATGGTTGGAGATGACCAGGTCCAGCAGAGCATCATTCCTAGTTGGGGCCTCTATGTACTGGACCATAAAATTGTCCTGTAATAGGTTTAAACATTTTTGCTCTTTAACTGTTAATACAATCCCATTACTCCAGTCAATTTCCGGGTAGTTACCATCCCCCATTATTATCACTGTCCCAGTCCTTGCAGCCCTTTCCATCTGTGGGAGGAGCTGAGTCTCCACCTCCTCATTAACACTGGGAGGCCTATAACAAACTCCAATGATTACCTTTGTAGTACCGCCCCCCATGTGCAGCTCCACCCATAATACTTCAGCCTCATCACACTCTCCATAACTGTGCACTGCAGAAAACCTTCCACCTTGCTAGCACCAGTTACAATATTAACAGGAAATATCCGTTGTCACTTACAGGTTAGTAGAGTCCAGGGGCGGACTGAAGCAATATAGGATCATGGGGCCCCTGTGTCCTTGCCCAAACTCAAAAAAGCCTATAAAAAAGGTACCAGGGGCATCTCATGGGGCCCCCTACATACCCCGGCCCCTCAGGCACTGCCCGAGTTTCCAAATGGTCAGTCCGCCCCTGGTAGAGTCCTGTTATAATCTCCTGGTTTTTCACAGTTTTTTTAACCCCACTTATCAAATGTCCAGCAAGCAAAATACAGGCAAGCTCAAGAATGAGCGTGCTCAGAGTGAGCTCTACAGCAAGTTATATAGTACCTGGAGGACCTGTGACCAATTAACCCCTCCCCTTAATTAGCAGACTGAAGGAAGACAAGGAAAGGAAGAAAAAAAAGTGACAGAAAAAGTGTTTTAAAAAAGTAAAATTTTTTAGCAAGACCCAAAGAAGAAAATAAAACAATTACAATCACCTGTAGTCAGAAGTAAAACTTTTTCACTATCCACTCAAATTTCTCACTCTTTTTAGCTATCATCCAGCAAAAAATGCCACCATAGGCACTATGTTATCCTATCAGAGGCCTTCCACATCAGATCAGGCTCTTCTACCAGGTACGTGATAGTCTAAAACAGCCTGAATGAGGAACCTCTCCCATGGATGAAGCTCTTACATGGAGGAATGTGTCCAGGCACTGTCTTTGCCCATATCATCTCCTTCTCCTTCTGTCTCACCAGCCACATCTGGAGAAACACCTTCTGCACCTGCAGTGGTGATGTTAGCATCAGAACCTAGAATTTCGACTCCAGAAAGATTTTTGGGCAAACACAATAAATTCGGAGCTTTTTGCAATGCTTGTGAACTGTATTTTTCACTACAGCCCCAAACCTTCTCATTTGAAGCCACCAAGATTGGGGTTGGTCATCTTCCTCCTGCAAGGTAGTCAGTCCTGAGCCCATCACTTACTTGAGCAGAAGAGTCCGTCCCTATCAACTCTAACCATATTCCTCGATGCCATGGGACAATTGTATGAGGATCCCCAGTGGACCACAGCCGCTGAAGTAGTTCCCCATGTCCTCCAGCAAGTAACATACTTTAGACGCTGGAGCACTGACACCAACTGGAATGATGCTGCCCTCTGTTACCAATTATGTCTGTAGCTCTCAGAGCCATTGAAAGATGAGTTGTCCCGGGTAGGAGTGCTGGATTTCCTGGAAGCTCTGACAAACCTAGCTGTCCAGATTGATCGACATCTGAGGGAAGGCAAGTCAGAGAGGTCTTTTGGACAGCCTTGTCCTGTATGGATGTTACCACAGGTTTCCAGTCTTCCAAACCCAGCTCCTTCAGTTCCAGCCACACCTGCTTTTGATACATCAGAACCAATGCAACTCGGCATGCTGTGTCCTCCTTCTCCTGAGGAATTCCAGCATCAGCATCAGAACAATCTCTGTCTGTACTGTGGAGAAATTGGCCATTATATGAGCACCTGCCCAGCCAAGATCTGTAAATGCATGACCCTATCTTCTGCCAATCAGTTGTCCCTGTCTAAAAACTCCTCTCACCTGGCTATCCCTGTCTCATTGCAGCTTCCGAGAAGGGTCATCCAGGAGATTCTAAAATTGATTGAGGAGCCTGTAGCTGCTTCATTGACTAGCTACTCAATACAAGATTCCCCTGAAACCAAAATCTCAAGGGCGTTCAATCCATCTGGAAGATGGGTCTCGCATTGAAGCTGGACCTCCTACTTAAGAGACTACTCCATTTCCAGCCACCATATCTGGTATCTATAAAGAACCGTTGCACCCCAATTTGAATCCTGAAAATGGAATCTGAATTCATGTTTGACCCCAAAACTGAATGTTAGCCATAGTTTGCTGTAAACATAGCCCTCCGGTAAGAGAAGTTGCCTCATCCAGTTGTTAACTGAGAAAGTTAATGATTCATAACACACTGTGATGGGTTCCTGCCAAATCTGATAACAGACTTTTCCTTGGCATGAAATGTGAAAGGTAAAGCACACTTCTCAGTTTCTTAGGAAAGATTTAAAAGTTTATAATGCAGAAAGCTCACACCTTTTCTTTCAAATATCTTTATTAGGTTTATAAAGATATAAAAGTACAAAAAAGGAGCCAAGTAAAACATCTTAAATCCTTTATTGACGATCACTCAAAACCAATACTGAAGCAAGAAAACAAACAAAACAAATCCAAATTGTCGATTGGCCAAAATGAAAATGAGCCAAAAGATATTCTGAAGAAATGATAAAATTCCCCATAAAATGAGTCCACCTGATTTCAGCACTGAGGATTCTATATAAATTCTCCGGCAGCCAAGAAAAAACTCAAACCAACCTACAGAGAGATTTCTGTTCCTGTTACTGGACCTTCACATAGATCTGGAAGATGAACACTCTGGAGCTGTTCGAGTTCCCAGATTTCAAGGGTGACTCCGTGTGTATAAAGGAGGAGACTTCTGACCTGAAATTTGTTGGATTCCTGAAGAGAGCCCAATCTCTCAGAATCCGTGGAGACCCATGGGTTGTATTCAGTGGAACTGACCATAAAGGAAGCTTCCAGTGCTACAAAGAAGGCAACTACAACTCAGTCCCAGCATTTGATCATATAATCAGCTCTGTGCGATGTGTGAAGGGCGGTCTGTATAATCCAAAGATTACACTGTATGAGGAAACCAACCATAAGGGCAGATCTTTGACCCTGGAGAAAGCTGCAAATTCCCTTAAATCCTACGGATTTGAAAACAAGGCTTCATCACATCGTGTAGAGAGCGGGGCCTGGATCCTGTACACTGAGGAGTATTACAGAGGTGATCAGACATTATTTATGTCATACTCATCTTCATATGATTGTACATGGAATAACAAAATAAGCTCCCTGAAGCCTGTGCTAGCTTATGAGTCTTGAAAGTGAGACGTCTCTCCAACTTCCCATGAAGTCCCCAGCACTGTGCAGTTCTCTGCATCTCTTCTCTTCCATTGATTTCTGCTTTTATACATGGCCTGCCTGTTACAGAGAGCCCACATTCCCATAACACCAATCTGGATCTGGTGAAAACCTCCAGAGAACACCAATCCTGATCTGAAGAAGACATCTAGAGACCACCAATTCTGATTTGATGAAGACATCTAGAGACCACCAATTCTGATTTGATGAAGACATCTAGAGACCACCAATTCTGCTCTAATGAAGACCTCCAGAGAACACCAATCCTGATCTGATAAAGACCTCCAGAGAACACCAATTCTGATTTGATGAAGACATCTAGAGACCACCAATTCTGCTCTAATGAAGACCTCCAGAGAACACCAATCCTGACCTGATGAAGAGCTCCAGAAACCACCAATCCTGATCTGATGAAGAGCTCCAGAGACCACCAATCGTGATGTGATGAAGATCTCCAGAGACTGAATTATTGTCCTCTACAAGGTGAGAGAACCCAAAATGATTTCATCTGAGCTCCATGAAATACATTTACTTAAATACATCCTTCCTGAAGAAGAGATCAGACTGGAAAGATCTCCATTGAACTAACTTAGCTATAAATTCCACTTCATCATGTTGTGTAATTGTGCCAAATCTTTACCAACTGGAACTGATGAGAACCCGACCCCGGATCAAGTATGGACTGAGGGAAGGTTCCTCTTCTTTAACTTCTAAATTCCCAAGACTTCTTTTACATCTCACATTTATTTTGTTTGATTTTATTGATTTAACAAATAACATATTTGAAGGTATAGAAATTGTCTAATGATTTACCAAAATGATGCATTATCACAATGTTACCTTTAGATAACCAAGTAAATGAGGAGTCTAGGTGGGTGTCGCAGTGTTTCTGATGATCTCACAATGTTTCCTTCTCTGTGTCCTCATCCAGACACTGCGCTCACTCCATACACACAGAGATCAGATCTCTGTACAGATACAAATGTTTCCATTGGGGAATAGGTGATGTTTATTAGAAATGGAGGATGACTTGTATAGAGGATGTGGATCTTCTTCTGTCCCATCAATAATGACTTCTTTCCTGGGAACAATCTGTGATATGGACATTCCGCACACAGAATTCCGGGAAGGTTGGTCAGTAAATCTGTTCTGTAGGATGAATGGATTTCAGTCATTGGATCTCTGGAATGGATCCATTGTAAACATTCTGGAATTCCATTCATCTGATCCCAGGAAAGTGACATTGATTAGTTGGAGGTTCATCAATAATCTTCCTATTGATCAGATGTCAGATCCTCTCCTGTAACATGAAAATCTTTGTTCTGCTTTTCTCTCTCTAGAAATAAATGGCTTTGTATGGCAGTGATCTGTGTGTCTGTGTATGAGATATACTGGGCTGGGGTATGAGAAGAAGAACCCCCAGGGCGGGGGGACACATACAGAATGACAAATGCACTCACATTCACACATTGATTTCTTTATTACACACTGCTATTCATTTTATTTAATTCTTGTAAATTCAGTCAATCTGTTTATTTAATTTATTGCCAATTTTAATATACCCCCCCAAAAAAATAAATATATATATAGTTTAATAGGGTGGTAAAAAATCATCTATGTACATAACCAGGTGTGTTCCACCAAAAACTCACCACAATAATCCAAATATAATCCAAAGAGTTACAGCACAGTGAGCATAATATTACAGATTCATGAAAAAATAATATACCAACTTCAGACATTTCTGTCCTTTTTAATTACCGACCTGCACCGTGCCATAGAAATGGAGGTGAGTGCTCAGGTAGACGGATCGATGAGATTTAGTGTCATCATAAAATAAAATGTACAATCAGATTTCAAGAATATTCCTCACAATCATTAGAAACATAAACAATCCTTCACACGCACATCCATAAAAAGCATTATGGGCCAGTTCACACCAGAACGGGGTGCGGGGAAGGTGCGTTCCTTGCACCTGAATGCACTGCCCTTGCAACTTCTGCTGGTGCCAGTGTAATGTTAATGGAACCCCAAATGCAGATCTCAAACGTTTTGTGTGTTGTGGGGCTCGGGAGCCACCATAGCAAGCTGCTTGCTCTGGGGGCACTTGGCAGTAGGGAGGAGTCAGGAGTGCTGATGGGGGACCCAAGAAGAGGAGGATCAGGGCTGCTCTGTGCAAAACCATTACAGAGCAGGTAAGTATAACATATTTGTTATTAAAAAAAATTGCCTTTAATAATATTTTATTGTCACATTAATTATTTTAATAGCCCCCAGAACAAAATCTCTCTAAATCTGTCCTGTCTGTAATATAACATCTACCCCATGGCAATAATTCAAATAAATAGCATACATGGCTTCCATATATACAGCACCCGAGATACTAAAGAGGTGCAACCACTTCTCTCCATTTCTATTGGAAGGTCAGTGATGAAAAAGCCGGGATGTCTGAAGTGTTTTGATGAAGCAATAACTTATGCTCACTGGTCTGTAACATGGCCAGATCTAAGGGGTGCTGGGGTGGGCTCTGCCCCCCCAGATTTGCATTCCTCTGCATAACTACAGTATATACACAGACAGGGGCGGACTGACCATTTGGAAACTCGGGCACTGCCCAAGGGCCCAGGGTCAGTAGGGGGCCCCATGAGATGCCCCTGGTACCTTTTCAATAGGCTTTTTTGAGTTTGGGCAAGGACACAGGGGCCCCATGATCTCCTATTGCCCGGGGGCCCCATGAGTTGTCAGTCCGCCCCTGTACACAGATCATCCATGACAATCTGACCACTGACAAGTATAGTGAATGACAATGATTATCTGGGTACAATGACATCAGAAAGTGGGTGGGATATATTACGCAGCAAGTGAACATGTTGTCCTTGAAGCTGATGTGATGAAAGCAGAATGAAAAATGGACAAGTGTAGCTCTTGTGGGATGTTCCTGGTCTGCAGTGACCAGGACCGACCAAAACTGGTCCAAGTAAGGAGAATTGGTCAACCAGAGATAGGGTCATGGGTGTCCAAGGCTCATTGCTGGAGGTGATGAAGGCTCATTGATGGAGATGTGTGTGTGTGGGGGGGGGGGGGGCTCATTCATGGAGGTGATAATAAAAATAGAATCCATATATCTAACAAATATCAATGAATAAATCCATAAATATATAAAACATGCAAAAAACACACACAAGAAAACACTAAAATAGGGATAAGATCAATTTATATCTATTTAGTGTCAAAACACTCCAAAGTGCCCCAAAATGTGTACTGAGGTCCTCTCCAAGTCCTCATTAAAGAGCAATCAAATAACACACAATTATAATTTGTATATCAAGCAACCCCTAAACACCCCTGCATATGTAGGATAATAGTGGATCCCCTAAATAGGGGGAACATATCGCACAAAGTGACCCGTGCACAAATAGTACCATCAATTTAGGAAAAATATATACGAATATATACACAGTGACCCCCAAAAAAATTTATATAAAAAAATAAAAACAAAATAAAAAAATGAAAAAAATAAAAAATGTATAATATATAAAATACAGAAATCTCTAACTGTCCAATAATCTTCAAATAAAAAATGCTTCAAAAAACTTCCATGCAGAGCGAAACAATTGTGAAAAAATGTGATTGTGTGTCCACAGTGGCTAAATTGCCCCCTCACCTCCTTTTAGCGAGCCACTGGGCCACGTCGCTTTCTGGATCACCCCAGGCAGGGGTGGACTGACCATTTGGAAACTCAGGCACTGCCTGTGGGCCCGGGGTCAGTAGGGGGCCCCAGGAGATGCCCCTGGTACCTTTTTCATATGCTTTTTTGAGTTTGGGCAAGGACACAAGGGCCCCATGATCCCCTATTGCCCGGGGGCCCCATGAGTTGTCAGTCCGCCCCTGACCCCAGGATCCTTCACAGGCGGTAGCTGGTATTGGATGTTATCCAGCTGTGATCCCCCTCTCTGGTGGCACTTATGGTTCTCCAGTCCTCTCCCGATATATGTTTCAGCTACATAATAAACTCTCCCATGCAGCCCACCCAGAGCTGAACACGGATGTGGAATGTGATTCACTTTATCTGGTATGAAGAAGTAGCTGTTGTTTTCACCTCTCCGCTCTGACGCTCATACGAAGTATCTCTCCCCTCCATTCAGAGAGAAGAAAACACGAGGGTGGGCTTGGCAGTGACTGATCACTGTGATAGCTAATCAGAGGCTTGCACAGCGATCAACTAACCTGGGATCGGGAGTTCCGGGGCCCGATCGTTAGTATGGGACCCGGGACTGTCAGTGACACCCCTGACAGATGTGCAAATATGCGGCCCCACAAAAAAAAAAGCCCAGTTCTCTGAGGCTGCATATTTGTGTGACGTTGGCAACAAGGGGTTAATCATTTTCCTTTTTTTTAATGAATGGAGGTGCTGCCGGTGAAATAAACTGGGGGTGACCATAAAAACTAAAGAAAATGGACCTCCAAATCACCCCCCGGATAAAAGGGCAAGTAACCTCCAACCAGGGGCAGACTGACAACTCATGGGGCCCCTGGGCAATAGGAGATCATGGGGCCCCTGTGTCCTTGCCCAAACTCAAAGAAGCCTATGAAAAAGGTACCAGGGGCATTTCATGGGGCCCCCTACTGACCCCGGGCCCTCAGGCAGTGCCCGAGTTTCCAAATGGTCAGTCCGCCCCTGCCTCCAACCAAACATTTACAAAAGGTTAAAGTTGTTTTTGAATTTTTTCAAAGTTTTCCCAACTTCTCGCTATAACTATGAAGGGAGATACTTGTCACAACACAATGTGAAGATAAATGTAAGAAATCTAACACAGCCGGGTGTACGGGAGACGGTGAAAAGATTTGTGGGCAGTAAAGATTGTTCTGTTGACATTGCGCCTCAGTCTATGTTCGCAGCCGGGGTCCATAGAGAAGAACATTTAGAAAGGAAGATTTATACAGGGTGACGTCTTGCAGGGATTTGGTGTCACTCCAGTTGTACATCCAACCAATATAATCTGTAAATATCACACAGACAGCTGTAGGAGTTTGGGAAGAGTTCAGAGAAAATGAACGCATGTATGGTCACCCCACCTTGACCAATAAAGATTGTTCTGTTCATATCACGCCTCGGTCTATGGTCAGTCGGTGCCAGAGGCGGACTGACCATTCGAGCACTCGGGCACTACCCGAGGGCCCGAGGTCAGTAGGGGGCCCCAAGAAATGCCCCTGATACCTTTTATAGGCTTTTTTTGAGTGTGGGAAAGGACACAGGGGCCCCATGATCCCCTATTTCCCGGGGGCTCCATGAGTTGTCAGTCTACCCCTGGTCGGTGCCAAGAAATAATAAAGATTTCTGCATCAGACGTCCTGAAAGGTTTCCTAAAAAAACGGAAATCGCACTTTACCTTGATTTCCTGGTAAGTCGAAGTCTGATATGTGAATAATGAATACAGCGAGCGCTCAGAAAAACCAGCTGCTGGAACACTTCAAGGGATCACTAAACCTCATAACAGAAACATTATATATATATAGTGCAGCGCTGAAATGTAATAAAATGGTATATATAAAGAGTCTTTCTCATAACAATAAAATCAAAATAATAAAGTCAAATATGTGCAGGTCTTCTCCTCATTAGGTGACTGGAAAACAGCAAGATTGCGCACTCACCGACCGCACATTTAAAATGCGCCTGTGTATGATATAATCCAAAAGACCAGCCAGGTGTACAGCTCCAGAGACCACACGGATCCTCCCTCTTCCACACTCTCATCCGCCTTGGGTGTAGCGATATCTCCAGATCCAAAGGTAGATAGACAGAGATCCCCCTTTTTGGTTCCAGACACCCCAAGAATGGAAGATGTATATCTGCACTCTCCACCAGGAGAGTCAAAGAAAAAGGGGAACGCCAATAGTGTGGTACTATCAAAACTTTATTGGAGCAATAATGCCTGGGTCATATGCACACACATATCCATACACCATAAGCCAATAACGGACAGGTAGGTATGAAAAGGAAAATTGTACTAACCCGGCAATGGCATAAAAACAAAGACCACTAGACCTCCTCTTGGTCTCAGTGGTCTGGAAGTCACACTTGCTACTTGGCTCCTCCTGAGGCCTTTCGTGCAAAAAGCACTTCTTCAGAGGATGGACGCCACTAGCAGTGTGACAGCCAGATTTCCATTTAAAAGCCGTTCGCGCATGCGCGAAAATCCCGCTCTATCGTAAAAAGCGGTACTGCGCATGCGCGAATAGCGGCCATTTTGCCGTGGATCGCGGCTGTGCAGTATCAAACTGCGCATGCGCCACCCGATCGCCGCCATATTGCCATGGATCATAGGCAGCAAGAAAAGACTGCTGCTGGAGATCTACAAATTAGGACGTGAGGAACAAAAAAGCAAGACACATCAAAACCCCTCCCAACAACAAAATCAAGCTAAACAGTCTTTTTTAGGGACAGGTCAACCACGAAAAAGGAGGGACATAGAAGGGGAAAGAGAGGAGGAAGGAGAACGAGAGGACACTCCAAAAAAGAGACGGGTATAAAAGGTCAAGGTATTTATAACCTGAGTGACGTTGAGCTGACTAAGGAGGAGCTTGACCTACTTGATAAAGGGTTAAAATATACCCCTGCTACACAGATGAATAAATTTAACACTTATGTGGATGTACACAAATTTATTAGACAATTATCCCTCAAAAAATACTTTTTTAATAGACCAAGTTTAGGGAACCAGCCTTCTTTGGGCGTGGTTCATTCTAATTTAAAGAATGCATCCACTTTTAACCCCCCTCCACAATTGCATTCCTATCTGAACGTTTTCAAGGAGAAAGTTCTAAAGGATTTAGATAATATGCCTGTGAAACGGGCGTATGATAATCCCAGTGATAGGCTGGCCATAAAAACTCTCTTGGAAAAGAAAGATCTCGTGATCAGGCCAGCTGACAAGGGTGGTGGAGTGGTGGTTTGGAAGAAGGTCGACTATATGGGTGAGGTCAGTAAGTTGTTGATGGATGACTCCACCTATAGACCACTTCCTAGCGATCCTCTTAGTGGCTATAAGAAGTCTCTTCTAGCCATCATTCAGAAAGGCTTTGTGGATGGAATTATAAATAAGAAGGAGAAGGCTTTTTTGTGCCCTGTGGCTCCAAAACTTCCCATACTGTACATCCTCCCAAAGGTACATAAAGACCCGGTACACCCTCCATGTCGACCGATAATTAGTGGGATAGGATCTTTACTTTCCAGGATTGGGGAGTATATCGATTTCCACCTACAACCATTGGTTGCTGAAACTCCTTCATTCCTTGGAGACACCAAGCAGGTCCTTAATGAAGTTGACGCAATACATACATCACCAGATATGTTTCTGGTCACAGCTGATGTCAGTTCTTTATATACCAGCATCAATCACACAGATGGCATGGAAGCTACCGATTTCTATCTAACCAATTGCAGTCATTTATCAGGAACACAGAGGCGCTTCATCCTGGACCTGTTGCATTTTTCTATGTGTCATAATTATTTTTGGTATAATCAATCATACTATCTACAGATCAAGGGTGTCGCGATGGGGGCAAAGTTTGCCCCCAGCCTCGCTAACCTCTTCATGTCCAGATGGGAGGAGGATGTCATCTATGCCAGAGATTGGCCGGAGCTTGTATTATACAAGCGATACATCGATGACATCCTCCTCCTCTGGAATGGAGAGGAAAGTGCTCTTAATAACTTCTTTACAACATTGAATAATAACACCCTAAATATTCATCTGACCTATACTTATAGTCAACACCAGATTGATTTCTTGGACCTTACGCTTAAGAAAAATAATGGGAGGATAGTGACTGAGTCCTTCTTTAAAGGATCCGACCGTAACAGCTATATCCCTGTGAGTAGCTGTCACCATCCAAATTGGCTGAGAAACATCCCGAAAGGCCAATTCACTCGGATAAGACGAAACTGCACAGATCTTGAGACCTATTGGTCTCAAGCAAATATCCTTAAGAATAGATTTCTCGAAAAAGGATATAAAGAACCCGAACTTGATGAGTCCTTGACAAAGGTTGCGGACCTTGATAGGAGAGGGATGCTTTCACATAAACCACAAAGAAAAAATGAAAAAGTATGTCCCTTTGTAACAACTTTTTCAATACAATATAAACAGGTGGGAAAACTTATAAAGAAGAATTGGGATATTTTGAGAATGGACCCTGTCCTTTTACAAATATTACCCAACAAGCCTGAAATTATGTTTAGGAGAGCTCCGGCTATGAGAAACCGCATTGCACCAAATGTTGTGAATCCCCCTTTAAAAACCTCTTTTTTTGGGGATTTAAAGGGATTCTATCCATGCAACAAATGCATTATATGCAGATGTGACAAATCTCGTAAAAAGAAAATAGATATGTTCACTTCAACATCAACAGGGAAGTCCTACACCATCAAGCAGTGCATAACATGTAACAGCAAGTTTGTAGTCTACCTCCTCAGTTGTCCCTGCAATAAGCAGTATGTGGGGCGGACAACTAGGCGCTTAAGGGACCGTCTGCGGGAGCATGTAGCCAACATTAGAAAAGGCTATAGGGACCATTCGCTATCTAATCACTTTAGACGGTTCCATAATAGTGATCCTACTTCTTTAAGGTTTGTGGGTATAGAAATGATATCACCACATTGGAGGGGACTTCACAAGACCAGAACAGTCTCGCAGGCTGAAACTCGTTGGGTCTACGAATTACGCACCCTTTACCCTCATGGACACAATGTGGAGGTAGACATCAACTGTTTCATTGCCAATAGCTAGGACATGGAGACTTTGTAACGTAGTATGGTGCTGAGTTTTTATCGTATATTTTTTATCGTTTATTTCAGTTCATTTTATTTTATTTTATGTCGATTTTTTATGATTGTCTAACAGCTTCATCTAGGGTATTTGAGTTATGGTTCTGGACAATACAGAGATTTGAAATTGGTGAGATCGGGTTATAATATAGAACTACTTAACCTTTTCACACTAGTCCCTAGTATATGACCATAAGGTACCAAGACATTGTGACCCAGAATTTGACAATTATTAATTAAGCCCCTATTGAATGTGATTGCAATATTAAACGATTTTGGGGCGTTTAGAAGTTTTATATGTACACAATAGTTTTAAAGTTCAGTTTTATTATTATTTCCATCTATGTATGATGATATAAAAGCCCCTATGCCATGGAGTTAGTGATTTCAAAGAGGGCTTTTGCGGCACTTATTTGTGCACTCCCCTATATATATCCCACTTGGATAAATGACTCCAGGTCGGGCCTTTCTAGTGTTCCCCTTTGGGGTGGGAAGGTATTTGTATCCATCTATAGGATGAACCAGCACCTAAGTATGTGCTTGCTTTTTTGTTCCTCACGTCCTAATTTGTAGATCTCCAGCAGCAGTCTTTTCTTGCTGCCTATGATCCATGGCAATATGGCGGCGATCGGGTGGCGCATGCGCAGTTTGATACTGCACAGCCGCGATCCACGGCAAAATGGCCGCTATTCGCGCATGCGCAGTACCGCTTTTTACGATAGAGCGGGATTTTCGCGCATGCGCGAACGGCTTTTAAATGGAAATCTGGCTGTCACACTGCTAGTGGCGTCCATCCTCTGAAGAAGTGCTTTTTGCACGAAAGGCCTCAGGAGGAGCCAAGTAGCAAGTGTGACTTCCAGACCACTGAGACCAAGAGGAGGTCTAGTGGTCTTTGTTTTTATGCCATTGCCGGGTTAGTACAATTTTCCTTTTCATACCTACCTGTCCGTTATTGGCTTATGGTGTATGGATATGTGTGTGCATATGACCCAGGCATTATTGCTCCAATAAAGTTTTGATAGTACCACACTATTGGCGTTCCCCTTTTTCTTTGACTCTCCTGGTGGAGAGTGCAGATATACATCTTCCATTCTTGGGGTGTCTGGAACCAAAAAGGGGGATCTCTGTCTATCTACCTTTGGATCTGGAGATATCGCTACACCCAAGGCGGATGAGAGTGTGGAAGAGGGAGGATCCGTGTGGTCTCTGGAGCTGTACACCTGGCTGGTCTTTTGGATTATATCATACACAGGCGCATTTTAAATGTGCGGTCGGTGAGTGCGCAATCTTGCTGTTTTCCAGTCACCTAATGAGGAGAAGACCTGCACATATTTGACTTTATTATTTTGATTTTATTGTTATGAGAAAGACTCTTTATATATACCATTTTATTACATTTCAGCGCTGCACTATATATATATAAGGAAGTCTGATATGTGGTTGGCAGGAATCCATCTCACTGATATTCACAAGGTTAGGAGTTATTAATATCGCCCAATCACTTCATAAATGGGCACACCATCATCGCCTGGACGAGACCACTTCTCTCACTGGAGGGCTCACATTTTGGGTTTGGGGGTCAAACATGAATTTGGGTTGAATTTTTAGGATTTAGGTTTGCTGCAAATGTTTCAGTGTTGGTTGAGTTGGTGTTCTGGGAATTTTGCTCGCACCCATCATGCCCCGTGTAAGCAGGACCTACAGTGTTGTTCATTTTCGGTTATTGTGGGGTCAACTGTGAACGGCGGTGTGTCAGCCTGAGGTTTTGTATCTTTCCATTGCAAGGCATGTACATCATCCACAGACTCCGCTGACCAGCTGACATTTATCAACATGAATCAGTCCTGGATCAACAGCAACTATCTTGTCCCTGATGCTGATGTAACTGATTCCATTTGTTAGGGATCTGGGATCCCTTGAAGACTGCCTATGCTGCCTATCCTATTCCTCAATCCTGATTATGGTCGCTTCCAACACATTTTTTGGTTTAGGGCCCCACCAACACACAAGGCCCAATTTGTTGGCCCCGTTTCACAGGTGCATGTCATTTAAATTTTTTTTAACAATTTTTCTGTAATTGTTACCAATTTGTAACTGCAGGGCCCCTGCCTGCGCCCAGCAAGAGTAAGTGTGAAGGGTTACAGGGGGTGCCACCAACACCCAAGGCCCAATTTTATTTATTTTGTACTCGTTACTAATTCACAAGGGGAGGCAGCATCAGTGTGCTCCCTTTTATGTAAAGGGGTACCCTTATGCTAATGAGCCCCCTGCCCGCAGACCCCCACCAGGCCAGGGTTGTGGGGAAGAGGCCTTTGTCCCCATGCTGATAACACATGGTTTGGAAAGGCCCAGGGAGGGGAGGGCCGCTCATCCATCCCCCCCTTTCTGGACTGCCAGGCCTGCGCTCGGATGAAGGGACTGGTAGGAAGTTAGGAGGGACCCCACACTTTTTCCACTTATTTTTTGGGGGTGGGGTTCTCCTTAGAAGGCCTATAAGGCCTAAAAAGCCTGGCATGGCTTTTAGGGGGAACCCAAAGCAGTTTAAAAAAAAATTAACTTTGGGGTCCTTTCTAACCTTCCCACCTAAAGGGTCTGGTAAGGATTAGGGGGACCCCACACTTTTTTTTTATAAATATGTCAGTCATGCTGCAGCAGGCTCTATACATTGTACAGATGTGCAACTTTGCAGGGAGTTTATTTGAACCCCCCATGAATGATAATTACATTTTTAATTTGTTTTGTTTTTTTACTTTAAGCAATGAAAAAATGACGGCCCCCGAGTCCCCATACCACTTCTGGGGCCAATAACTGGCATAAAAGCCTTCAGAATGGTCACTTTTCAATGTACAACTTCCAGTCCCATAGACTTGCATTGAGTTCCAAATTTGCAGTTGAACTTTCATCAAGATCAAATGTTCGACCGCGAACCGAACAGGGGGGTGTTGGACCCGTCACTACTTATTACATGTCTGTGTCCTTCTGTACAAAAATTCTAAGTCCTCATGCACACGGGACGTTGTTACAGCGGCTGTTTTTGGCTTTTGATGATTTTTTCTCCATCCAGTAAACCCCCCAGCATGTTCTCCTCGGTGTCCATACACACAGAGACTGGAATCAACGTTTTCTGGCTGGAAATAAAACCCAGAACTAGCTGGCTGCTAGAGGACTTTTTTTAGCTGTAAACACGCTCTAATGATGAAAAACGCAGCAAATCGTGGAAAACCAGTGTTTTTGGACTTTTTTTTTACCAAAAAAAACTTGAAAAAACACAGCAAAAGGTCACTAAACGCTAATGCAAAAATGCTAAAAAAACCTCCGGCATTTAACGTGACTTTACCAGCGTTATCACTAGAGATGAGCGAAGTATTCAAAAATTTGATTCGGCTGATTCGCCGAATTCGCGGAAAAAATTCGATTCGAGGCGAATATATTCGCTGCGAATTTAACTTATTAAAGGGTGTTTCTAGGCTTCAGAGAGCCTTTATATTAGTGCAGAACACTGTACCTTTAATTTAAATGCCCTTGGAGTCTGCTGGGGAAGAGAAATAATACTGTCAGTCAGTATGACATGCAGATGAGTGCCGTCCATCTTAGAATCACCGCACACTTCACTCATTTGGGCAGTCACGGGGCCAAAACCAGAGTGTGGAGCCACAGTGTGGCGGTGGAGGCAGCAGCAATGGGAGGCCATACAGCACCCTATGACAAAATGGAACCCACCAGCAGTGTGAGGAGACCTGAAAGTGGCATATGGCAGAGTGTGGCGATGGAGACAGCAGCAATGGGAGGCCGTACAGGGACCCATGACACACTCTGGACCTGACAGCAGCATGAGGAGGCGGTACAGGGGCCCATGACACACTCTGGACCTGGCAGCAGCATGAGGAGGCGGTACAGGGGCCCATGACAGATTACGGACCTGGCAGCAGCATGAGGAGGCGGTACAGGGGCCCATGACAGATTACGGGCCTGGCAGCAGCATGAGGAGTCGGTACGGGGGCCCATGGCAGATTACGGGCCTGGCAGCAGCAATGGGAGGCCATACAGCACCCTATGACAAAATGGAACCCACCAGCAGTGTGAGGAGACCTGAAAGTGGCACATGGCAGAGTGTGGCGATGGAGACAGCAGCAATGGGAGGCCGTACAGGGACCCATGAGAGACTCTGGACTTGGCAGCAGAATGAGGAGGCTAATAGTCGTCTCCCCACGCTGCTGCTGGGGGGACTTTTTAACATAGGCCTCTGTATGGCCTTCAATTTAAGCTGCTTACGCTTCGCCACTCTGCCATGGGCCCCTGTACCGCCTCCTCTTGCTGCTGCCAGGTCCAGAGTGTGTCATGGGTCCCTGTACGGCCTCCCATTGCTGCTGACTTCATCGCCAGACTCTGCCATGTGCCACTTTCAGGTCTCCTTACACTGTTGGTGGGTTTCATTTTGTGATAGGGTGCTGTATGGCCTTCCATTGCTGCTGCCTCCACCGCCACCCTGCGCCATGTGCCTCTGTCGTCTGCTCACGCTGCTGACGGCTTCCGCTTTTTAACTCGGTTGGCAGGGTGCTGTCCAAGTAGGCCCGAGCCTGTTGTTTGAGGTCCTGCTCCAGGTCCACCTGATGCTGCTGCTGCTGCGGCTGGTTAGTAGTTTCCTCACTGCGCTGGTGAAGAAAGCTACTCATCATCGACTGCAGACTGAGGCAGCCGCTGCTGGTGGAGCTGCCACTGCTCCTACCACCCCACCCCTCCCCTGCTGCCATGGCAGCGGAACGCGAGCGCACAGGGCCCACAGTGTCTGAGGATGGACGTTGGCGCAGAAAGGCAGAGACCAACTGACTACATAGGTGGTTTTTATAGTACTTTATTTTGGCCTCCCTCTCAGCAGGTGTGAAAAAGGCCACCATTTTTGAACGATAGCGAGGGTCCAAAAGGGTGGACAGCCAAAAGTCATCCCTCTGTCTGATGGTTATTATTCGGCTGTCGCTACGCAAGCAAGCGAGCATGCTATGGGCCATTTGTGCCAAGGAATGCGAGGGACTCCCTGCCTAGATCTCCACAGCATACTGCCACGGTGCGTCTGGGTCCTCTGTCTCCTCCTCCTCCTCTACCAGATGCTCCTGCTCCTCCACTCCTGTCCGCTGAGTGGAAAAACCACCCATTTCACTCAATAATTCCTGAGCACCAATGTCCTCCTCTACCTCCTCCTCTTCTTCCTGTCCTGCCCCCACAGGGGTCATGTGGCGTTGAGATCTGTGCGCCACGTCTACCGCACCCTGACCAGCCATTGTTAACAGCATTTAACTGAGGCTGAGGACACGGCGGAAGAAGAGGTGGTAGAGGCGGACATCTTTGCTGGACCAAGGACGTGCAAACGTGGAGGCAAAAGCGGCGTGACCTGTCCAAGTTGCTGGTGCGGCTGTGCCGGCACCACGTTCACCCAGTGGGCCGTAAATGACATGTACTGTCCCTGACCGTAGTTACAGCTCCACACGTCGGCGCTGCCGTGCACTTTGGCAGAGACCGACATGCTCAAAGACTGGCCCACCATCTCTTCTACATGTGAATGCAGGGCTGGCACTGCCTTTTTGGCGAAGAAATGACGGCTTGGCACTCTCCACCGCGGCTCGGCACAAGCCATCATTTCTCAAAAAGGTGCTGAGTCCACCACTTGGAAAGGGAGGGACTGCAGCACCAGCAACTTGGACAGGAGGACGTTCAGCTTCTGCACCGTCGGGTGCGTGCTCGCAAACTGTTGTCTCTTGGAAACGGATTCCAAGAAAGACTGCTGACGGAATCCGTGAAGAGGAGTAGCAGGAGAAGGAGCATCTGAACAAGCGGAAGATGCCAACGAGCGACAACTCCCCTCAGCAGAGGTGTTGGAGCCTTGACTGGCTGATAGAGGGCGATTGACGTCGGGTGACGGAGCAAGTAATGGAGCGGGTGATGGAGCGGGGGCTGGGGCAGGCAGAACCGCCGTATCTTTATCACGGTTTTCCCAGGCCACCGAATGGCGACGCTGCATATGCTGACGCAACGCTGTAGTCCCAACATGGGCCCCCTGGCCACGCTTGACTTTCTGGCCACATAGTCGACATACGGCTACGTTTACTTCTTCGCCTGGCTGCTGAAGAGGCGGATGTCTCCCCCCGTTCCTGACTGCCCTCTGTTAGCTCTTCCTCACTGTACAGTGGGGCTGAGCCCACAGCATGCGATACTTCGCTTGGTGAGGGAACACCAAAGGACAGGGGCAGGTAGAGGACACGTGATTTCAGTGGGCTTGGTCCCGGGCCATGCCAACTACCGGTTGTGTCTGTGGTACCCACCGACCGTTGGCTGTAGGTGTCAGAGGTGACCTGGGAAGAGGAAGATGACCGAGCCAACCAACCGATGACGGCAGGGTTGTCGGTGGAGACACGACCGCTGGATGACACCGGGAGCACTGGCCTCTGGCTGCGACTAGTGCTGCCTCGACCCCTTCCTCTGCTGCCACGTCTGCTCGCTCCTGAAACATTGCCTCCTCTGCCACTCCTCTGCGTGTTGTCTGACATACTCTTTAATTCTATAAGCACCCCAAAAATAACGTAACGATTCTGTGTCCCTGAGTAACAATTCTGTGTCCCTGAGTAACAATTCTGTGTCCCTCAGTAAAGATTCTGTGTCCCTCAGTAACAATTCTGTGTCCCTGAGTAATGATTCTGTGTCCCTGAGTAACGATTCTGTGTCCCTCAGTAACAATTCTGTGTCCCTGAGTAACAATTCTGTGTCTGTCCCTGAGTAACAATTCTGTGTCCCTGAGTAACGATTCTGTGTCCCTGAGTAACGATTCTGTGTCCCTGAGTAACAATTCTGTGTCCCTGAGTAACGATTCTGTGTCCCTCAGTAACGATTCTGTGTCCCTGAGTAACAATTCTGTGTCCCTCAGTAACGATTCTGTGTCCCTCAGTAACAATTCTGTGTCCCTGAGTAACAATTCTGTGTCCCTAAGTAACGATTCTGTGTCCCTGAGTAACGATTCTGTGGCCCTAAAGTCTCTGTGGCCCTAACTCTGTCCCTTCATACAGACAGGTCTGTCTCTCTTGAATGACCGGAGGCTAATGGAGAATTCTAAGATGGCCGCGATTTATAGCTCCACCATTACACAGTGCTGGCTGGCTGCTGATTGGCTAATGCGATCACATGTCATGAATGAATGCATTATGGGTCAGCGCGCCTTGTCTGCGCGCCTTCCCAGAGATCCCCGCTCCGTCGCCACACATGTCGCCGCCATTTTTGGGAAAATTCGATTCGCGCATCCGAATTTGGCTAATTTTCGGATTCGGCGCGAATCGAATATTTCCCAATCTTCGAAACGAATTCCACTTCGCCATGTTCGATCCGCTCATCTCTAGTTATCACCCCCCCCCCCCCAGTGTGCATGGAGCCTTCTAGCTTTGTGTCTCAGTCCCAGTCTCTCCCTGTGTAGGAATGTACACCTCCCCCACCCCCCCCCCCAGTGTACATGGAGCCTTCTAGCTATGTGTCTCAGTCCTGGCCTCTCCCTGTGTAGTAATGTACACCTCCCCCCCCCCCCAGTGTACATGGAGCCTTCTAGCTATGTGTCTCAGTCCCAGCCTCCCCCTGTGTAGGAATGTACACCTCGCCCCGTGTAGGAGGGTACAGAATGGGTCACACTGGATACGGAGTGTCAGAGACTTTCACTTTCGTTTCTCTCTTCTGCTCTCAGCGATGGCGTCTTCTGATCTGAGGAAGGAGCTGGAATGTTCCGTCTGTCTGGACATTTATACAGATCCTGTAACCCTGAGATGTGGACACAACTTCTGCCGGGACTGTATTGGCCGTGTGTTGGATACACAGGAGGGGTCTGGAGGTTATTCCTGTCCTGAATGCAGAGAAGAGTTCCAGGAACGTCCTGCACTGAGGAGGAACATAACACTACGTAACATAGTGGAGAACTTCCAGTCTACCCATCCAGAGCAGGAGGAGTCCGGAGTCTTCTGTACTTACTGTATTCACACTCCTGTACCGGCTGTGAAATCCTGTCTGATGTGTGAAGCTTTTCTGTGTGACAACCACCTGAGAGTCCACAGCAAGTCACCAGAACACGTCCTGTGTGACCCCACCACTTCCCTGAAGGACAGGAAATGCTGCATCCATAAGAAGATGCTGGAGTATAGTGTGTCCTGCAGTTTGGTCGGAGAACATCGGGGACACCAGGTGGAGACTCTGGAGGAGGCCTCTGAGATGAAGAAGCAGAAACTGAGGAATGTTCTGCAGAAACTGATGACCGAAAGAGAGGAGATGGAGAAAAGAGTCCAGAGTCTGCAGGAACGCAGAAGGAAAGTACAAGGAAAAGCAGATGATGAAACCAAGAGAGTCACTGCCCTGTTCAGAGACCTCAGGAGACGTCTGGAAGACCTGGAGAAGAGAGTCCTGAGGGACATCTCCGGTTGGGCAGAGCGGGTCTCCCGTCCCATGTTGGAGTATATTCAGGATCTGGAAATAAAGAAGGAGGAGCTGTCCAGGAAGATGGAGGACATTGAGGAGCTGTGTAACATGACGGATCCACTGACTGTCCTACAGCAGTCAGACACAGGTGACTTGTGTGATACTGAGGATGGAGATGATGAGGACAGAGAGAGACATGAGAACCTCCTCCATGATGGAGGGGATGGGGATGTGGGGGGGATCTCACACACATTACACACGGGTTTATCTGATATCATGTCTGGGGTCAATGTACAGAAATGTACAGGCACACATGTCTCTCCACATTCTACTACAAAGGGCAAAGGTCCCATCAATGGTCCACCACCCAGGCCAGACCCCCAACCCTCCCCCACTGGAGGACCAAATATTGGGGCTGTACAGCAAACACGGGGGGTGTTGGGGGTTACAGACATATTACTGGATATGAGGACAGCTGGTAATCATCTACATATATCAGATGACGGGAAAAAAGCATCCAAGTCATCAACAGATCAGAATCGGCCAGAAACACCAGAGAGGTTCCGGGATTATCCTCAGGTGATGAGCAGTCAGAGCTTCTCCTCCGGGAGACATTACTGGGACGTGGATGTTGGGGGGTCACGGTTATGGAGAGTCGGGATGTGTTACCCCAATATAGACAGGAGTGGAGATCAGTTAGAGATTGGATATAATAAGAAGTCCTGGGGGTTGGAGGGGTGGTTGGGGGGTAATGAGTACTCAGTGATACATGACAGTAATTGGACCCCATTCCCCGGCGGTGTCTCCAGTACCAGAGTCAGGATAGATCTGGATTATGAGGCCGGGCGGATCTCCTTCTATGATCTGTGTGACCCGATCCGACACCTCCACACCTTCACCACCACCTTCACTCAGCCCCTCCATGCTGGGGTATGTGTTTGGAAAGGTTGCATAAAGATATGTGGGAGGAGCCAGAAGTGAGAGATCCGCCCAGAGACATCACAAAGGGGATGATCTGATTGGTGCAATACTCAGCCAATAGGAGGAAGGGCAGGAAACAGGAGTGATTTGTGGAGAAAGCTGCAGGTTCCGGGGCCGTCATCTTCATCCTAAACCTCACTTCACTCCCTAGTGTGTCACTGACCAGGAACAAGCATGCAGGAGGTCAGAGTGTTCCGCCTTCACTGGCTGCATGCTTGTCCTGGGTCAGTGACACCCTAAGTAGTGTAGCCAGGATGGAGATGATAGCCCTGGAGCCGGAACCTTCCCAGTGTATCTGTAGCCACAATGTGTGTTTTCAGTTTTGGATGGAGTGTGGAAGGATTAGAGCCCCTGTCAGTTTTTCCTGCTATCCAGGACTCTGTCAGAATGGTTTCCTTTCACTTCCTGTCCTGCTGACAACAATTTCCCTGACAGGAAGTGAGGGGAAGTCTCTCTGTATTGGAGCCCTGCATAGCAGGACCGTCCTGGCTAGACATGTGCACCACCAACACATTTCTTTTCCGTCACTTCCTTATGGAAATCATTTCATTTCCCTCCATTTTCTGGTTTTGGAATTTGTTTCGTTTTGTTTCAAATTAAAAAAATTCAAATATAATTCAAAAAGTATCGAATCAGCATTCAGATGTATTCTATTCAACATTCCAATTTTGGAAAACGGTTATATTCATTGTATTCTATTCAACTAAATTCAGAAAATTTGAATCAAATGTGTAATGTTTCACATGACTGTCATATGCCTTTAAGTGTTTTCTATATCTTGTGTCTACTCCTCCCTTTCCTCTGGTTTAGTTCTTGCTGTATAGATAGCCCCTCCCCCTTTCCCAGTAATGCATTGCAGCTCTAGCCTCATGTCATGGAGCAGAGCACATTATGATCTTTTGACCTATCGAATGTTCATTGTTGTAAGATTCTCTGTTTATGGAATAAACTTCACAAGATCTACAAGATGTCTTATGGATTGAGTCACTGACTGTGGTATCCAACTGAGATTGGAGTGATCGCTATCTCATCACAACTGTAAGTTACAGAGATCACACTATCAATGCTGAGATTGGAGACACAGAACAACATTAGAAAAGTAATACATTGATAATCACATTTATTCTAAACAAAATTTGAATTTCAGAGCACAGTTATATTCTATTGTATTCTATTCTATTGTATTCTCTTTATTCTATTCTCTTATTTTATTTATTCTATTATATTCTTTTTTTATTCCATTCTATTATTTTCTATTCTTTTTATTCTAGTCTTATATTCTACTCCATTCTATTCTTTTCAAAATCTGAATTTCAGAAGATAGCCATATTCTATTTTATTGTATTCTGGTCTATTCTTTTCTATTCTATCCCATTATTTTCTTTTCTATTTTATTCTAGTCTTGTCTATTTTTTTTTTTTTATTCTATTCTAATATTTAGATTATAATTCTACTCTTTTCTATTCTTTTCTATTTTATCCCTTTATTTTATATTCTATTCTATCTTACTCTAGTATTTTTTTCTTTTATTCCGAATTTTGATTTGGAATGCAAGGAACGGCACCAGCCTAGTCCTAGTCCTGGGAGACAATGTATGTCGCAGGATTGGTTTCCTCTCGGTGTCTCACCTGAGGCCACGCCCATCACTGGGTGTATGGAGGGCGTACAGCCACTGGAATGCTCCACACAGAACCCCGCCCCTCCTCTCTATTCTAAGGTAAGACTCCGCCTCCCTCCATTCTGAGATGGATCTTTCTAACGATCGATGTGCACCCAGCATGCTGATCCTTCCTCTATATTGTATTGCTTTACGTTGCATGGGAATGAACACATATCACACACATGATGAACACGTATCACACACATGATGAACATGTATCACACATATGATGAACACGTATCACACATATGATGAACACGTATCACACATGTGATGAACACGTATCACACACATGATGATCACGTATCACACACATGATGAACACGTATCACACACATGATGAACACGTATCACACACATGATGAACGTGTATCACACACATGATGATCAGGTATCACACATATGATGATCACGTATCACACACATGATGATCACGTATCACACACATGATGATCACGTATCACACACATGATGAACACGTATCACACACATGATGAACACGTATCACACACATTATGATCACGTATCACACACATGATGATCACGTATCACACACATGATGAACACGTATCACACACATGATGATCACATATCACACACATGATGAACACATATCACACATATGATGAACACGTATCACACATTATAAAAAGAGAAAGACCTCAGGAAAGGAATCCGAGGGACAAGAGGTCCCAATGAGGACAACCTGCAGGTTAGAAAATGATGAAATAGTTTATTGTAAAATATAAAATGGAGACAATTGGGATAAGATTCAGACCCGCCCACCACCAACCAGGAGTGTATTTACCACAAGGCAAACAAGGCATTTGCCTAGGGTGGCAATTTTTGGGGGGTAGCAGCATTTTTCAGGGGGGCAGGGCCACCCCCCAAAAGGAGGGATGGAAGAAGGGACAAGCAGCATGGGGACCACGTGGGATCTGAGAGAGGCTGCGGGCTGCCTGATAGTGTATGCAGTGCCTGACTCTTGTTCCCAGGGATGTACGGAGCTGTGAAGGTGAGTGTCTTCTCTCTTGCCAGGATGGGGGGGTTGCCAGTGTGTATGGGGCGGTGGTAGTGGAAGGCTCTCTTGGGTGGGGGGTGCTGTTGGTCAATGTCAGGCTCTTATCGTGTTGGAGGGGGGTGTTTGTCAGTGCCAAGGTCTCTCTGAGGGGGGGAGCCGATTTATGTGTTGCCTAGGGCAGCATGAAACCTAAATACACCACTGCCACCAACAGAAGGTGACATGAAGGGTGGAGATGACGTGTGTATCCAGGGTGACAGTCCATGCTGAGAAGTCCCAGCACCTCACATGGAAATTAGTTGTAGGGACCAGAAGGTGACATGAAGGGTGGAGATGACGTGTGTATCCAGGGTGACAGTCCATGCTGAGAAGTCCCAGCACCTCACATGGAAATTAGTTGTAGGGACCAGAAGGTGACATGAAGGGTGGAGATGACGTGTGTATCCAGGGTGACAGTCCATGCTGAGAAGTCCCAGCACCTCACATGGAAATTAGTTGTAGGGACCAGAAGGTGAATAGAAGAGTGTGAAGCAATAGTCTGGATGAAGACTCCAATCTAGACATGGAAGGCACACGGCAATCTTTAATCTACAAAGATAATGATGATGATTAGAGGGGCCCCCATCTGCCACCCCCCCATATACTTGGGAGCCCTAATAACAAGGGATAGTTGGCACCATAACGGGGTCTTGTAGGAAAGGCCGGGAGTCCCTAATCCTAAATCGGGATAAAGAATTCTCCAGTCCCATAGATGATATAAATGACAGCATGCTAGTACATCACTGAATCATTCTTCCAATACGAGATATGGAGGAGTCCACCAATCATCTAGGCTTCAATAAGATCATCCTGCCATATGACTATCAGAAAATAATGTCCCCAAAGTTGGTCCCCGCACTGCAGTGCCCTGGCAGAATGTGTGCCATAAATTCCAGGTCTATTGATGAATGAAAAGTAATCGCTAGTAAATCAGCTGAATGATCACAAATGATGATATGAGTTCAGAGATATAGACCAAGGATGGCACAGAGAATGATCAGAATCAGATATATATGGTGTGACCGCATCTTGTCCCAGATCCTTGAGGGTACCTTCCTTTACCCATAAAGCGGCTTGTACCTGTAATTGCCTTCAAATATGTGAGTATGGAAGCGAACCACATGTGTTCACAGGGTATAGATGGCAAATGATGGAGTCATACAGCAGCCTGGGTTCCCCTCCATGTCATGGTAACAGCAGAGCGTGAAGCGGTGTGGTCAGGTCAGCCTAGGGTATGGTGGAAGCGTGCAGAGTTATCAGCGGTACGGCCAGAAAAACATCCCACGTCTGGGAGTGAACCCTTGTATGCAGAGCTTGGCAGGGATGTGGCCGGGTAAGTATCCCAAGATTAAGGGTCAAAGTGGACTGGGGGAGACCATCCAGATGTCTATGCAGAGCGTGCATGGAGGACCAGCATCAGACAGCCGGGACTGCGCAGGCGCAGATGTCACCCGGTCTCCCCCAGTTCCCTTTGATCCTCGATCTTGGGATACTTACCCGGCCACATTCCTGCCAAGCTCTGCATACAAGCGTTCCTCTCCTTTTCCCTACACGTTCCTCTTCTCGTCCCGATACGTTCCTCTCCTTGCCCCGACACGTTCCTCTCCTCTTCCCGACACGTACCTCTCCTCGTCCCGACACGTTCCTCTCCTCGCCCCGACACGTTCCTCTCCTCGCCCCGACACGTTCCTCTCCTCGTCCCGACACGTTCCTCTCCTCGTCCAGACACGTTCCTCTCCTCGTCCCGACACGTTCCTCTCCTCGTCCCGACACGTTCCTCTCCTCGTCCCGACACGTTCCTCTCCTCGCCCCGACACGTTCCTCTCCTCGTCCCGACACGTTCCTCTCCTCGTCCCGACACGTTCCTCTCCTCGTCCCGACACGTTCCTCTCCTCGCCCCGACACGTTCCTCTCCTCGTCCAGACACGTTCCTCTCCTCGTCCCGACACGTTCCTCTCCTCGTCCCGACACGTTCCTCTCCTCGTCCCGACACGTTCCTCTCCTCGCCCCGACACGTTCCTCTCCTCGTCCCGACACGTTCCTCTCCTCGTCCCGACACGTTCCTCTCCTCGTCCCGACACGTTCTTCTCCTCGTCCCGACACGTTCCTCCCCTTTCCCGACACGTTCTTCTCCTCGTCCCGACACGTTCCTCCCCTTTCCCGACACGTTCCTCTCCTCGCCCCGACACATTCCTCTCCTCGTCCCGACACGTTCCTCTCCTCGCCCCGACACGTTCCTCTCCTCGTCCCGACATGTTCCTCTCCTCGTCCCAATACGTTCCCCTCCCCTCGTCTCAACACGTTCCCCTCCTTGCCCCAACACGTTCCTCTCCTCATCCAGAAATGTTCCTCTCCTTGTCCGGACACTTTTCTCTCCTCGTCCCATTTAACAATTGTAAGAATGTATTGGAAGCGTTACTTGGTTATGATGTGATTTGGGGAGAACCATCTCAAGGTCCCGTATTGTCTTTCCGTGTTATTCCTCTCATCATCCAGGTCCATACATGCTGTGTCTTCACAATGAACATTTAGGACTTTTGGCCAACACTGGCCCCGGTGATTTCTGCTCAGGGCTGTGTGATCTCTTTGTGTTCTTCTTCTCAATCCTGAGGGTTAAATCGGCCATTTAGATTGTCAGCATAGTGTTTGGTGAACATCACCTTGTTCTTATGAGCACCTGGGGGGTCAGCAATTGTGAGCGTCTCTTGTATAAATGGTCTATTGTAAAGGAAAGACGCTTCTCCAGAAACTGCTGGTGATTGTTACATGTCTCATTGAGTGATATTTTGCTGTAAATTATAAATATTGATGTATCAAAATCAAAACTCTTTATACTGACGGTCCGTTGCTCTGTATACTGGTGATCATTACAGTGCAGAGATCAGGACTGCACTACATACAAGAGCCCTGACGTGTTTCTAGAGTGTGGGATACAGAGGGTTAGTAGAACGTCGGCCAACATTCTTCCTGTATTGTGACACCAACAATGTTTATGTTAATGGTAAAGCAAGCAGATGGATGGATGGATGGATGGATGGATTGATGGATAGACGGATGGATGTGATAAACCATCTTCTCTGGAGCTGCTCTGCTAACCTTCCCACACTGTAGAAAGCAGCCTGTTCCCTCCCTTCTGGCAGAAGCTGTTGGTTTGTCTTTAGACCAAGTGTAGGCAGATAGAAGTCCCTGTATGTCCCAGCGGGGATGGAGGAATCTGTCTGCCTCTTCTATTCTGTCCCCATAGCAGGCTGTGCTGTCAGTGTCTCCTCCCCCCCCCCCCCCATCCATCTCCTCTGTCACACTAAGAAGTCAAATAAGTTGGGCTGAGGAAGGGGACAACATAAACCGACCACTAGGCACTAAATCTCACCAACCAACAAGGAGTGAAGCCAGACAACAAGTGGCGGGTCCCACAGCTGCTCCGATGACCATTGGGGGTGTAATATTGATAAAACCAAGAAATCAGAGCTCTGGTGGTGAAAGCCAGGGGGATGAGACAGTGACATACACCACCAATAGTCAATATGTCCCAATCCAATACTTTCATAGGACAATAAAACCATGACTACCCATATTCCACGACTACCATAATATGGCCCTTCATGAAACATGGCACAAGTCACATGCTGAAAAGGAGTCATGGGAGCTGCTTACTGAGACGATGACATGGCTGATGGGAGTCTGGATGGGGAACTCAATGGATTTACCTTCTGAAAGAGGGATTCCAGCATACATTGTGCTTGGAGCTCGGTATAGGGAGTGTTTAACCCCGCGGGGTCCCAGGAGGACACATTGTAATGTCAGTGGATACATATTGGGTGAAATAAAGGCTATTTCTGGTAGACATACTACACTATATTCAGCGTTTTCTACATGAATGCGGAGTGGATTGGATCTACATAAAAGTGCCGGCAGAGAGTGGGAAGATCTGGGGACCATGATACCTACCCGGGATACAAGGGAAAAGTCCAGTCTGACCCGTCATTATGGGTCCAACTTGGAGGTGAGCACAGAAGTGTGTTGGAGGTGGAAGAGCACTGAGGGGGGATACAGGAGCACCGGACACTGGTATACAGCAGTGTGACAACACCGCCCCACGGGAAGGTACTGCCGATTTAAAGGGACAGATCACTATAACTGCCATTGTATGAAGTTGCACCATTTTTGTTGTATTTATATCACAAAGCACTGCTGATGTTCTAGAATTTATGGGGTTTATATGTACTTATCGGAATAGATGATGAGTAGCATATATTGACCATCACAAGCACAGAAGAGTGTTCCTGATTGTCACTACTGAAAGACGCACTTAGGAGGATGCAGGTAACACAACAAGCGCCATTCTATTCATCTCATTGCTGAGCTGCATTTTATTACTATTGGACTTTGTTATATGTGGGAACACATCACATGCTAGCTGCACCTTCATTAGGAGGCATTTATTGTGCTGAAGGTTTTCCTCCTCAGTTGACCACCCAGAGCACTGTGTGCATTACAGGCCTCGTCAGACGGCCATCCAGAGCACTGTGTGCATTACAGGCCTCCTCCGACCACCGTCCAGAGGACTGTGTGCATTACAAGCCTCCTCAGTTCAGGTGGTACTTTATACGGTGGTCTGAGGAGGCCCGTAATGCACACAGTGCTCTGGACAGTGGTCTGAGTAGGCTTTTAATACATAGGGTGCTCTAGGTGGTCTGAGGAGGCCTGTAATGCACAGAGTGCTCAAGGTGGTCTGAGGAGACCTGTAATGCACACAGTGCTCTGGGTGGTCTGAGGAGGCCTGTAATGCACAGAGTGCTCAAGGTGGTCTGAGGAGACCTGTAATGCACACAGTGCTCTGGGTGGTCTTAGGAGGCCTGTAATGCACACAGTTCTCTGGGTGGTCTGAGGAGTCCTGTAATGCACAAAGTTCTCTGGGTGGTCTGAAGTGACCTCTAATGCACACAATGCTCTGGGTGGTCTGTGGAGGTCCTGAATGCACACAGTGCTCTGGGTGGTCTGAGGAGGTCCTGAATGCACACAGTGCTCTGGGTGGTCTGAGGAGGTCCTGAATGCACACAGTTCTCTGGGTGGTCTGAGGAGGTCCTGAAGGCACACAGTATTAGGCACACCACACCACTAAGCACACTACAGTCAATACCTTGCTTGCTGGGAGGGGAAGCACTCACGGGATTTACAGGTGGAGCTCCAAGGACCCCGGAAGTCCCCATAGGTAAACGTCCCTCCCTCACATTTTCATTACCTTTTCATTCATTGGCAAAAATTAAATTAATTTTCCTCATAGTTTTCCTCCATTGATGAATATGTCGGTCATTTTCATTTTGTTTTCATCATTGGAAAAATGACGCTGAGGAAAATTATGGGTGAACATGTTTTTGTTGTTGAAATTACCACTGCATGCTGGGATTATTTTCCTTGCATCTGATTGGATACTTTTTACAAAGTGAAGCTTCACCACATTCACTAAGCTCTGGGGAAAATGAGGGTATTTTCCTTTAGTAAACCACTGACGTCATTCCGCACTCGCCTGCTGTACACATCTGTGGGTGGGGCCAGGTGACTGGCACCCAGAGAGGAGAGAATACACATGGAGACCAGAGATTGCAGTAACGTGTATTGGTAGAAACGTTCTGACAAGGTGGGAACAGAGACAATGTAACACGGCTGAACTGGCCCAGCAGCACTAACACATTGCAGAGGATTCCCAAAACAAGATTGACACAATTTGTAGGGGCATCTCCACTGCACAGACATCCATCCCACTTAGCATACCTTATACTAAACCTCCCCCAACACTTTCCTCTTTTGACCTCGCTACTACCGAAGAGGTCACTAAGGTTTTCTCAAAAGCCCATTTCACTACCTGCCCCCTGGATCCTGTCCCCTCACAACTACTACAGTCACCCTCTTCTTCCATCCTATGCTCCCTCACTCACATCTTCAATCTCTCCCTCTCCACTGGTGCCTTCTCCTCCCCTCTAAAGCACGCGCACATCACTCCCATACTTAAAAAGCCCTCCCTGGACCCCACCAACCTGAACAACTTAAGACCCATCTCCCTGCTGCCATTTACCTCTAAACTCCTAGAAAGCTTAGTCTACAATCCCCGGAGCTCCTCCCTCACCAACAATGACCTTCCTGACCCTTTACAGTCTGGCTTTCTCTCACTACACTCCACTGAATCTGCCCTACTAAAACTCATGAATGATCTACTAACTGCTAAAACCAATGGATACTACTCCGTACTCATCCCAACCAATGGCCACTACTCCGTACTCATCCCAACCAATGGCCACTACTCCGTACTCATCCCAACCAATGGCCACTACTCCGTACTCATCCCAACCAATGGCCACTACTCCGTACTCATCCCAACCAATGGCCACTACTCCGTACTCATCCCAACCAATGGCCACTACTCCGTACTCATCCCAACCAATGGCCACTACTCCGTACTCATCCCAACCAATGGTCACTACTCCGTACTCATCCCAACCAATGGCCACTTCTCCGTACTCATCCCAACCAATGGCCACTAATCCATACTCATCCCAACCTGTCAGGAATGGACTTGCCAGTAATGGTGGGACTCACCTGCCTTGTGGGCTGCAGTACCAGGGCTGGCCAGCGGGTGCTCTCAGCAATCAGAGACTCAACCCTGCAGCCAGCCAAACACCTGAAGCTGATTACGGAGGTGTATTTAAGGGATGGCCAGACCTGCAGTCTGTGCCTTGGTGTGTGTTTTTTTATGGGCCCCTGTATCTTGTTACCTGCATTCCTGTTCCTGTCTGACTGATTCGTTGCTGACCCTGCCTGATCCTGACCTCTGCTGACTTCTCCTGTTTGATCCCTGGCTTGTGACCCTGACCATTCTCTGCCTGACCCCCTGTACCTACCTGCCCGTTAGTTGCTGTACCCGGCTCGTGACCTGACTACTCTCTGCCTGCTCCTCCTGTTCCTACCTGCCCGATTGTTATTGACCCAGCCTTCCTGACGACGCTTGCATTGTATGTATTGTTATCTGTGGGTGGTTTGGTTTGATTCGTTTGCACTGTGTTATGTTTTAGTATTGCACTGCGTTTATGTATTGTTAGTATTAATAAATTATATTGTTTATAACATATCTGAAGCCTGCGTTTCCCTGCGTCAGTTCACATACCTCTGGTCACACCTGGAGCCCTGACACAACCAATGGCCACTACTCCGTACTCATCCCAACCAATGGTCACTACTCCGTACTCATCCCAACCAATGGTCACTACTCCGTACTCATCCCAACCAATGGTCACTACTCCGTACTCATCCCAACCAATGGTCACTTCTCCGTACTCATCCCAACCAATGGTCACTACTCCGTACTCATCCCAACCAATGGTCACTACTCTGTACTCATCCCAACCAATGGCCACTACTCCGTACTCATCCCAACCAATGGTCACTACTCCGTACTCATCCCAACCAATGGTCACTACTCCGTACTCATCCCAACCAATGGTCACTACTCCGTACTCATCCCAACCAATGGCCACTACTCCGTACTCACCCCAACCAATGGCCACTACTCCGTACTCACCCCAACCAATGGCCACTACTCCGTACTCACCCCAACCAATGGCCACTACTCCGTACTCATCCCAACCAATGGCCACTACTCCGTACTCACCCCAACCAATGGCCACTACTCCGTACTCACCCCAACCAATGGCCACTACTCCGTACTCACCCCAACCAATGGCCAATACTCCGTACTCATCCCAAACAATGGCCACTACTCCGTACTCATCCCAACCAATGGCCACTACTCCGTACTCTTACTACTTGACCTCTCTGAGGCTTTTGATATGGTTGACCATCCCCTCCTCCTCAAAAAACTCCACTCTTGGCCTCCGAGACCCTGCTCTCTCCTGGTTCTCCTCCTATCTATCGCAGCACTCCTTTAGCATTACCTATAATGCTGCCTCCTCCTTTTCACTCCCTCTTTCTGTAGGGGTCCCTCAAGGTTCCGTTCTTGGACCCCTACTCTTCTCCATCTACACCTCCTCCCTTGGTCACTTGATAAACTCCCATGGCTTTAAGTACCATCTCTATGCTGATGACACACAAATCTGTATCTCTACCCCTCACCTCACCCCTTCAGTCTCCTCCTCACCTCACCCCTTCAGTCTCCTCTCGCATTACTAACCTACTAAGTGACATATCTCCATGGATGTCACTCCCCTTCCTCAAACTCAATCTTTCCAAAACTGAGCTCTTAGTATTCCCTCCAGCCTGTGCCCCCTCCCCCGACTTCTCCATAAAGATCAATAACACAACCATCAGTCCCTCTCCTCATGCCAGGGTGCTAGGTGTCATCCTAGACTCCCATCTGTCCTTTCAGCCCTAAATCCAATCACTGTCCAAATCTTGTAGACTTCACCTCCGCAACATCTCCAAGATACACCCATTCCTAACCTTGGAAACCACTAAGCAACTTATAACTCTGCCCCAAATTACATCACCGATCTTGTCTCCAAATATCACCCAAACCGTACTGTAAGGGACCGCCCGGCGGTACTACTAGCACTCCACTGAATAGGCGTCCCCAGCGCACGGAGTCTAAGTCCCAGGGTGCTTGTTCACCAGGGCCCCTGATGGTGGGGATGGACTTGGAGCTCCCTGAGACCAGGTCGTGACTACCGGGTGCGTCCGTCAGTGGTAGTAGTATGCGCAAGGGGCTCCCACGGGGAAGAGTCTGATGTGAGGAGGTCAGAAGACCCCACTGCACGGGATGGATGGATGGATGAGCAGGGTCAGACGGGCCGGGTCGGTAACAGAGAGGGCGGCAAGGTACAAGGCAGCGGGCATAGAATGGTCGGGTCACACGCCAGGTCAGCAACAGCAGGTCAAATCCAATAGGGGGCATTCAGGAGAGAGGTCAGGCAAAGCAAGGGTCAGAACAGGAGAAAACAGCAAGGTCAGGTACAATCCGGGTCAATAACTTACAGGGTACAGGTTCACAGGATTCAGAATGCAGGAAAGACCAGAAGGCACTGAATGACAGCTCAGGGTCGTTTAAATATCCCGCCCTGCGCTGCCATTGGTGCCCAGCGGGCGGCCGCGGCTTCTACTGCGCATGCGCGAACTCGAACGCCGCGGCCGGCCCGGAACCAGTGCTCGAGTCCCTGCGCCGGGCGGCATACTGCGCCTGCGCCGGGACCAACGCGGCGGGGATCGAGGGGATCCCTGACATTGCCCCCCCCCTACGGGCAACCTCCGGATGCCCACCCGATCTCTCCACCATGGGTGATCGCGAAAGAACCTCCGGACAAGTCTGGGTGCATGGACATTATGGGCTGGTTCCCAAGAATTGTCCTCAGGACCATAGCCCTTCCATTTGATAAGGAATTGGGTCTGGCCTCCCCTCCTTCGACACTTCAGGATAGTTTCAACCTCAAATTCTTCTTCTCCTTCGACCGTTACCGCTTCCGGGGGTCTAGATTCCCGGTCAGGGAAGGCGTCTGGGACCACAGGCTTCAGAAGGGATACATGAAAGACCGGGTGGATCTTGAGCGTGTCAGGGAGGGCGAGTTCATAGGCTACTTCGTTAACCATCCGTTTAATGCAGAAGGGGCCTATGAATTTGGGTCCCAATTTCTTTGACGGGCAAAGCATCTTTAGATTGGACGTCGCCAGCCAAACCTTCTCCCCAGGCCGCAATACCAGATCTCCTCTCCGTTTCCTGTTGAATGCTTTCCTGTAGTTTTCCTGGGCCCGACTGATGGCCACTTGAAGCTTCTTATTGTTCGCAGCGAAGAACGTTACCACATCTTGTGTTGCTGGTACTGGGCATTCCGACACCAAATCCGGGAGGAAGACTGGGTGAAAGCCATAGTTGGCGAAGAACGGGGACTGCCCTGTTGCTGAGTGGCGGGCGTTGTTATACGCAAATTCTGCTAAAGGAAGAAGTGGCAGCCAGTCATCTTGAGTAAACGAGGTATAGCATCTTAAATATTGCTCTAAGGTCTGATTGGTCCTTTCGGTTTGACCGTTAGTTTGAGGGTGGAACGCAGAAGAGAGAGATAATTTGATGTCCAGGGCTTTGCACAGTGCTCTCCAGAATCTGGACGTGAACTGGACCCCTCGGTCCGAGACAATGTCTTCGGGGACCCCATGCAACCTGACTACCTCACGAATGAAGACTCGCGCGGTCTCGGCCGCCGAGGGGGTCTTCTTCAACGGGATGAAGTGGGCCATCTTGGACAAGCGGTCCACGACTACCAGGATTGCCGTGTGGTCTCGGGATGGCGGAAGCTCGACTATAAAGTCCAGTGAGATCTTTTGCCAAGGCCGTTCAGGAATAGGTAAGGGTCGCAGCAGACCCCAAACCTTGTTTCTTGAGGGCTTGTTCTTCTGGCAGGTGACACAGGACCTGACATAGCCCTTACAATCTTTAGCCATGTCTGGCCACCAGAATGAGCGTCGGAGAAGTTCCAGGGTCTTTTCTGGGCCAAAGTGCCCCGCCATTGGGTGGTCGTGGCAATGCCCCAAGACCAGGGTTCGAGCTTCTTCCGGCACCACAATTCGATCTTCCCTCCATAGGAGTCCCCCCTTGTTCTGGAGCGGCCCTCCGCCTGGGGTAGAGAAGTTTGTGGATGCCTCCATTAGCCTGGAACGAAGGTCCGACTGAAGGACCAAGAAGTTACCCGAGGACAGGATGGTGTCAGGTACTGGGGTCTCTTTGGCGTCTTCGTACATCCGTGATAACGCATCCGGCTTAGTGTTCTTTGATCCAGGCCAGTACGTAATGTGGAAGTTGAATCTAGAAAAGAATAGTGCCCATCTTGCCTGTCGCGGGCGTAGACGCTTGGCAGTTCTCAGATACTCTAAGTTCTTATGGTCAGTAAATATTAAGATGGGGTGCACCGCACCTTCCAGCAGGTACCTCCATTCCTCTAACGCCGTTTTGATCGCTAGTAGCTCACGGTCACCGATATCATAGTTCCTCTCCGCTGGGGTCAGCTTCCGTGAGAAGAACGCTACCGGGTGGAGCAGTTCCTTGGTGCCTTTTCGTTGGGAGAGGATGGAGCCTACCGCATTCTCCGATGCATCTACCTCCAAGATGTAGGGCAGAGCGGCGTCTGGGTGACCCAAAATGGGTGCCGAAGTGAACAGTTTCTTTAAGGCTTCGAAAGCTCCCTGCGCTTCTGGTGTCCATCTGAATCGGGTTCCCAGCTTGGTTAGCTGAGTAATGGGGGAGACCAGACCCGAGAAGTTCTTGATGAACTTCCGGTAAAAATTTGCAAAGCCGATGAATCGCTGGACGCCTTTCCTGTCTGTGGGTTCAGGCCAATCCAGTATTGCAGCGACCTTCTGGGGATCCATCGCGACCCCCGCGGTGGAGATAATCAGGCCCAAGAAGGCAATGCTGGATTGTTCAAAACAACATTTTTCTGCCTTGGCGTACAACCCATGCTGCCGCAACCGCCCCAATACTTTTGCTACATGAATTCTGTGTTCCCCCAGAGACGGAGAAAAAATCAGAATGTCGTCTAAATAAACGATCACAAAGACATCCAGAAAGTCCCTAAAAATATCATTTACAAAATGTTGAAACGTGGCCGGAGCATTACACAACCCGAACGGCATGACCAGATATTCAAAATGACCGAAGCGGGTGCGGAAGGCCGTCTTCCACTCGTCCCCCTCCCTTATGCGAATCAAGTTGTACGCCCCCCTCAGATCCAGCTTGGTAAAAACTACTGCTGACTTTAAACTTTGGAACAGCTCAGGTACTAACGGTAGTGGGTAACGGTTTTTTATCGTGACCCTGTTCAATTCCCTGTAATCGATACATGGCCTTAAGGTTTTGTCCTTCTTTTCAACAAAGAAGATTCCCGCCCCCGCCGGTGAAGTGGAGTGGCGGATGAACCCCTTCTGGAGGCTGTCCTCGATATATTCCTTTAGGGCCCCCAATTCGGGCTCTGAAAGGGGGAAGATTCGCCCAAAAGGAATTTCTGAGCCGGGTAACAGGTCAATGGGGCAGTCATAAGGGCGGTGGGGGGGTAGAGTATCAGCTCCCCGTTTGCTGAACACATCTAGAAACCCATGGTAGGCCGCAGGGATTACTTGTTTTAATTCAGCTTCCCCCTCAGAGCACAGGAGGATTTGGGGGGTCCCCGGGCCCGAAGTGCGGCAGTATATTCGACAGTATGGGGAAGGGAACGTGATTACTCCGGTCTCCCAGTCAATCTGGGGGTTATGGGCCCGTAACCATGGGAGCCCCAGAATGACTGGGAAGAGGGGTGAAGCTATAGCATCCAGGCGGAGGAGTTCCTGGTGCTGGCCGGCAATGACAGTGGTGATGGAGGGGGTTTCCTGGTTCACTACCCCCGATTTTATTCGGGAACCGTCGGCCAAATAAATATTGAACCCCTTCTGTTTCAAGTGAAGGGGAATACCCTGCTGGTGAGCAAAATTAATATCCACGAAGCAGCTGCATGCCCCAGAGTCAATTATGGCCGATACTTCCACGGTCCTTTCTGGAAGCTGAAAGGAAAGGGGCACCACTAAGTATTGGGATGGACCAACATTGCCAAGGGATAAGGAAGAAGAGGTGCACTTACTCAGTTTCTGCGGGCAGGAACGCGCCATATGACCAGCTTCTCCACAATAGAGGCACAGGTTCTGGGATCGTCTGCGCAGATGTTCCTCTGGGGATAGTTTAGGCCGTGCCAGGCCGAGCTGCATGGGTTCGGGGTTGTCTCCAGGTGGCCGGTTTTGGATGACTGGCCTAGGTGTTTGACTGGGACCCTGAAATGATCCCCAGGGATTTCCGTGACCCTGGCCGGACCTCTCAAACCTGCGTTCCCGCAGTCTACGGTCAATTTTAATGGTCAGTGCTATTAGGTCCTCTAAAGTCTCAGGTACCTCCACCCGGGCGAGCTCGTCTTTCAGGCCGTCTGATAGGCCAACACGGAACTGATGCAGGAGTGCGAACTCGTTCCAGCGAGTATCCCCCATCCACCGCCTAAATTCAGATGCGTACTCCTCCGCCGCTCGGCGGCCTTGCCGGAGTGTGTACAGAGTAGCTTCAGCAGAAGCTGCCCGCTGCGGGTCATCATAAAGGATGGCCATAGCATCAAAAAAACTGTCAACCGAACCAAGGTGAGGGTCATTTTTTCCCCGTAATCGATGGGCCCAGTCTTGGGGTTCACCCTGCAGGAGGGATATGACGAACCCCACCTTCACGGATTCAGTCACGAAGGTTCGGGGTTGTAGCTCAAAATAGAGGAGGCAGGACTCGCGGAATGATCTGAACCGAGTGCGGTCCCCGTGGAAACGTTCTGGTAAGGGTACTCGGGGGTCGGCCGCCGGGAGTGGTGCGGATGCCCCAGACACCAGCACAGGGACTGCTACAGCTGGAGGTGTGGGGACCGCGGCCTGTGGGGCAGGAACGGATATAGTGCAGGCCTGGAATTGAGTTTCAATCTGCTGACATCTATCCTGCAGGGCCGATACGGCCTGTGTCAAATTGGATAGGTGCCTGCAGATCTCCTCCAGCGGCGAGGGACCTCCTCTAGACTCAGTCATGGCCTTCTGGTACTGTAAGGGACCGCCCGGCGGTACTACTAGCACTCCACTGAATAGGCGTCCCCAGCGCACGGAGTCTAAGTCCCAGGGTGCTTGTTCACCAGGGCCCCTGATGGTGGGGATGGACTTGGAGCTCCCTGAGACCAGGTCGTGACTACCGGGTGCGTCCGTCAGTGGTAGTAGTATGCGCAAGGGGCTCCCACGGGGAAGAGTCTGATGTGAGGAGGTCAGAAGACCCCACTGCACGGGATGGATGGATGGATGAGCAGGGTCAGACGGGCCGGGTCGGTAACAGAGAGGGCGGCAAGGTACAAGGCAGCGGGCATAGAATGGTCGGGTCACACGCCAGGTCAGCAACAGCAGGTCAAATCCAATAGGGGGCATTCAGGAGAGAGGTCAGGCAAAGCAAGGGTCAGAACAGGAGAAAACAGCAAGGTCAGGTACAATCCGGGTCAATAACTTACAGGGTACAGGTTCACAGGATACAGGATGCAGGAAAGACCAGAAGGCACTGAATGACAGCTCAGGGTCGTTTAAATATCCCGCCCTGCGCTGCCATTGGTGCCCAGCGGGCGGCCGCGGCTTCTACTGCGCATGCGCGAACTCGAACGCCGCGGCCGGCCCGGAACCAGTGCTCGAGTCCCTGCGCCGGGCGGCATACTGCGCCTGCGCCGGGACCAACGCGGCGGGGATCGAGGGGATCCCTGACACGTACTCTCCGCTCCTCACATGACCTCCTGTTTTCTAGCTTCCTTGCCTCCTTCTCCCATGCTTGTCTCCTCCTCCCATGCTTGTCTCCAGGACTTCTCCAGAGCTTCCCCCATCCTCTGCAACTCTCTACCCCAATGTATCAGACTATCACCTACTCTGCTCACTTTTAGGCGATCTCTGAAAACCGATCTCTTCAGGGAAGCCTATCCTGCCCTCAGCTAATAATGGATCTTCTACTCCTCCTACCAGTCCATCCCCCACAGTTACTACCTTTTGTACCACTAGCCCCTCCCTCCTTGTAAGCTCCCAGGATCAGGCCCTCCTATCCCTCTTGTAATGAACTGTATTGTTGCTGTATTGTCTCCTGTTATATTGTAAGTGTACAATCCAAACGCACACGTTCCTGTGTTAAAAATGGCGGTGTGTATAAGTGGGCGCTGCAGCGACCGTCGGCTGGAACCGAACAAAATCAGCGAGGGAGAATGTCCCCAGCACACCGAGGATCACCAATACGGGTCCAAAGGTTTTAATAAACCATCACATAGTCACAGCAAGGCAACGTTTCAGAGTCTCGCAGGAACCCTTCATCAGGCATGTGACAAATTGTGATAGAAACTGGAGAACTATTTAAGAAAACCATCCACCAATCAGAGTGAAGTGAAATGAGCTTGGCCCCGCCCCATGATGTCATGTTCCCTCCAAAAATGCATTCAAATCAATGGATACAGAAACATTACAAACTGCAAAAATAAATAAAACAATAATCAGATGTACATAAACTGCATTCCCGGGGATATAAACATGGTGGTCACATGTGGATCATGGTACTCCCCGGATTGGAATAAAGTGTCAGCTGAAAGCAGCGCTGGGTTCTGGAAACAACGACCAGCAGCATATATGTCCTGACAGAAGATAAAGACTGATGCCTAGAGATGTGGGGGGGTGTCTCCGACTGCCAAGTGAGCTGCAATGGGGACACCTACAGTGGTCCTATTAGTGCAGCGGCCGACAGTTTCATAGCGACGCATGTCACTCCGAAACGTTGCCTTGCTGTGACTATGTGATCAGATATGACACTTCTGAGCCTCGTAGGACCCCTTCATCAGGCATGGGACACTTCTGAGCCTCGTAGGACCCCTTCATCAGGCATGGGACGCTTCTGAGCCTCGTAGGACCCCTTCATCAGGCATGTGACGGTTTAGAGTCTCGCAGGACCCCTTCATCAGGCATGTGATGTCACATACCTGATGAAGGGGTCCTGCGAGACTCCGAAACGTTGCCTTGCTGTAACTATGTGATGGTTTATTAAAACCTTTGGACCCGTATTGGTGATCCTCGGAGTGCTGGCGACATTTTTCCTTGTTATATTGTAAAGTGCTGAGCAAACTGTTGGCGCCATAAATCCTGTATAATAATAATAATCAGGACTGAGGAATAGGATAGGCAGCATAGGCAGTCTTCAAGGGATCCCAGATCCCTAACAAATGGAATCAGTTACATCAGCATCAGGGACAAGATAGTTGCTGTTGATCCAGGACTGATTCATGTTGATAAATGTCAGCTGGTCAGCGGAGTCTGTGGACAGACGCACTCTTTTATTCGTCACAATACCTCCAGCAGCACTGAATGTCTGTTCGGAAAGCACGCTGGGTGCAGGACAGACCAGTAGCTGGATGGCATATTGAGCAAGTTCTGGCCAGTGATCCATCCTCAAGACCCAGTAACCCAGTGGATGTTCAGTTGGAAAGGTCTCCAAGTCTGCTCTTGTCCCTAGATAATCCTGCACCATATGATGCAGACCCTGCCGATGGGTGCTTAAATCTAACAGTCCTGGACACAGGACTAATGCCAGCCATAGACAGTTCAAAAATCGTCTGATTTTTAATCCGAAAGAATAATCGGCGGATTTTTGCACTGTTAGTGGGTTAATTGGTCGGCCATTTTTCAGGTATTTTGCACTTTTGGATTATCGGTCATGTTGGAAAATTTGTGTAAAACAGACGATTTTCGCGGCAATGATGGCCAAATCAGACGATCGTTTTAACGAAAAAAAATATGCTCATGAGCCGTTACCTGCAAGGAACAGAAGTTTGGCTGTTATATGGGGTTATCTTCATGACTTAGTCGGCCGATTTGTGTAAGTCTTGGTGATAACGTCAGCTTAACGAACGAACGATTTCTCATTTATCGTTCGAAAAAGCGGCCTATTTTCGACCCGTCTATGGCCTGCATAAAGAACTGTTGGAAGGCTGTGACCCCGCCCCATCTGTGACCCCGCCCCGACTGTGACCCCGCCCCATCTGTGACCTCCCTCCATGAGCTGATCTAAATTTATAACACAACACAACTCTTCTCCGCCCCAATTAGGAACTGATAAGGATCACATGAATTGGGGGGATGTTTCTCCAACACAGACCAGAGTGAAGAGCAACAAGAGGTGAGAATCAACCAACACAAACAGACCAAAATATATACACTATTTGTTCTGAGGTTTGTAGAAGTCTATGCGTTGCTGAAGTTCCAGTTTGGAGTGGAGATGAGAGCAGCAATTTCCCCAGAGATGGCAGAAGTCTATGCGTTGCTGAAGTTCCAGTTTGGAGTGGAGATGAGAGCAGCAATTTCCCCAGAGATGGCAGAGGTCTATGCGTTGCTGAAGTTCCAGTTTGGAGTGGAGATGAGAGCAGCAATTTCCCCAGAGATGGCAGAAGTCTATGCGTTGCCGAAGTTCCAGTTTGGAGTGGAGATGAGAGCAGCAATTTCCCCAGAGATAGCAGAAGTCTATTCGTTGCTGAAGTTCCAGTTTGGAGTGGAGATGAGAGCAGCAATTTCCCCAGAGATAGCAGAAGTCTATGCGTTGCTGAAGTTCCAGTTTGGAGTGGAGATGAGAGCAGCAATTTCCCCAGAGATGGCAGAAGTCTATGCGTTGCTGAGGTTCCAGTATAGACTTCCACTGATTATGGTCGCTGCCAACATTTTAATAAATCACAATTCCCGGCGCACAAAGAAATGAATGTAAATAACAATAAGGTGCCGGTATGCTGCTGTACAACAGTGTAAAAACACCAATTAATATGAAAACAACAATAAACAGCACAAAACACAAACCTCTTCACCATAAATGAAACAACTAAAGTGTTCATGAATAATAATGTCATAAAATGTGTAAATCAATGAAAAGTCCTTCTTCCCGAGGCTGTATAGTAAATACATATGGATATGACATTTGGACATGAAGATATGTGGGAGTCTTTGGGGCTAATAAATGTTTTTTACCTCCTTTTGAGCATGTGAGTGTCCTGGGAATATTGGTGTTTTATGGAATGTTACTGGCAGGTTTAGGCTATGGGATCTCTTTTCTTTGCACTATTGGGGAGCTCTTGAAGGAGTGAGTTGGAGGAGAGCATCTTAGGAGTCAAGGTGGATAAAGAGTTCTGGAGAATTTAGAGGGGACGTAGGATCCCTAAAAGGCGCAATACTCCCCAATATCTGGTGAGTGCGGTTGATGTTTTCTCACTGGTGGAGGGTGGAAGCACAATATATTTGGGAGAAGATTTATTTGTTGTATCTAATATACACCCTCGGGAAGAAGGACTTTTTTCATTTATTTACACATTTTTTGACATTATTATTCATGAATACTTTAGTTGTTTAATTAATTTATGGTGAAGAGGTTTGTGTTTTGCGCTGTTTATTATTGCTTCCAACAATTTGTTTGGTTTAGGTTTTTGGTTTGGTTTTTTGTTAGTTTACAATATTTCTGTAATTGTTACCAATTTTTAGCTGCAGGGCCCCTGCCTGCGCCCAGCAAGAGTAACTGTGAGGGGTCCAGTGTTCAGGGACCACCAACACCCAAGCCCAATTTTATTTATTTTGTACCCCTTACTGATTCACAAGGAGGGGCAGCATCAGGGTACCCCCTTTTATATAACGGGGTACCCTTATGCTAATGACCCCCCCTGCCACAGATCCAACCCACACGCCCACAGCAACTAGCTAACCGAGACGCACACGTGCGGCTGTGACTTGGGGTAAGAGGGAATAAGGGGGATTTAATTTGAAAATATATAAGACCGACCATGATATACTTTCACAGCCCGCACTACCTCTGGCCACCACTAGAGGGAGACTCCACTCCAATCCAGCTGGCTGACCACACACTGGTAGACACAAATCTTACATACAATCTGGTGCACTAACTAAGGTTGAGGAGCAGCTTAGCAATCACACACCCTTCTAGGATTCCTCCAGCTATCCTACAAGCTAGAACCCCGGTGTTATCGCCCTTCTACTGTCCACACCCCCCCACACCAGACACACCACAAACGGCAGCCTGCCACCACCCAACAGTTTTTGACTGGCTGGCTGGGACACCACATACACACAGATCTCCGGCTGGCAGACCTGTCACCCTTACAATCTGCACGCAATCACGCAACACACAGTACAATTGCATACAGATTGGCAATGAGCTTGATTGAGCAAATAAAGGCACTAAAATACAATAATCAAGCAATAGGTATATGTGAGCGCTAATATAAAATGACAGCAGCTTGGACACTTAAAGGTACCACAGAACCCTTGGAATAAATAGTATACAGAAAATAGTGCAGCGCTGTGTATAGAAAAGTAATCATATAAATACAAAAACATAAAATATGTGCAAAGTATAAAAAGTTACAGAAATACAAGAAGACACACAATTGGCTATTGACTATAAAATAAAAGGGAATAAAAAACAGAAATAAAACTTTTACCATCCTGCGACTGGAGCAAGTCATGGAAAGTCCGCGATTCGCCAGTCGATAGAACTGGCTCCGTACAAATCGCAACATCCATATCTCAGGGTCCTCAATTTATAGGAATATGGACGTGGACTGGATATTAGCCCTTGGCCAATCGACACAGGGGGGTGTTCCCGTATCAGCCCACAGGATGTTCTGGGTCTTGAAATGCCCAAATTCGATTGGACCAGGAATGGTTTGAATCACCAAGTCAGGGATAGAATTTCTGACACCAGTGCATCAGTCCGATCACGACAGCACCAATCACTGTTCAGCTGCCGCAATCAGGCATAATATAACTGTTTTCTGCGTTTCTCTGGGATTCTACAGAGGCCACAAATACTGTTTTACATGCAGATGTAGCCTACAGAGTGTCCAATCAGAAGGAAGTATTTTCATCTCTCTGCAGCTAATATTTTAGCTTTTATGAGAGATGAAACTTATTCCTTTGATCTACTGATATACCTCAAAGCTTTGGTCCCCCGCTGTGTCATGAAGCCAACCCTTCTAGAGCCGTTTCCTTCCAGGTTTCCCAGAAGGTGACAAATCTTTTTGGCATCTAGGTGTCACCTCCTTCCAGAGGAAGCTCTGTCCCTTCACATGCTAATTGTTGACCATATGTCTCTTGACTGAATCCTGAACCTATCTTATATTATTATAACATGGAATGCTAAAGAGCACATGGCCTGGTAAGGCCCAGGGAGGGGAGGGCCACTCATTCATGCCCCCCTTTCTGGCCTGCCAGGCCTGTTCTCGGATAAAGGGTCTGGTAGGAAGTTAGGAGGGACCCCACACTTTTTTCACTTATTTTGTTGGGGGTGGGGTTCCCCTTAGAAGGCCTAAAGGTCCTGGTATGGCTTTTAGGGGGAACCCCACACACTTTAAAAAAAACATTTCACTATGGGGTCCTTCCTAACCTTCCCACCAGACCTAAAGGGTCTGGTAAGGATTAGGGGGACCCCACACTTTTTTTTTTTTTTTCAAATAAAAATGTCAGTCATGCTGCAGCAGGCTCTATACATTATACCGATGTGCAACTTTGCAGGGAGTTTATGGGGACCCCCCAGGAATGATAATTACATTTTTAGTTTTTTTACTTTAAGCAATAAAAAAATGACTGTCCCTTTAAAAACGGTACTTTTTGAATATTGTTCACTGATTCCTGTCCCTCAGGGCCGTCCCCGAGTCCCCATACCACTTCTGTGGCCAATAACTGGCATAAAAGCCTTCAGAATGGTCACTTTTCAATGTACAACTTCCAGTCCCGTAGACTTGCATTGAGTTCGAAGTTTGCAGTTGAACTTTCGTCAAGTTTGAATGTTTGACCGCCAACCTAACAGGTGGTTAGCCTCCCTTCTGATTATGTGCTATGCACGAAAAGCCTAAGGAGGAGCTGACAGAGCGAGCCACGAGGAAGCCCAGCGGCCATCTTTAATAGGGTCAGTGCTGCATACTCTGCATATTACACTGGAGATTCTGTGCTAATGCAACCCTGTCACTGATTTTACTAATAACATTTATTGGAATGAAAGTTCTTTAAATACTACACTATGGCTACCGGTTTCTTGGTTCCCACTTGGAGCTATTAAACTTGCAGGCTACCCCCCATTGATTTTCAACTACCAGAGGAAGGGAGCTCTGTACCCAGGCTGAGCACCCATCCATCTCTAAGGGGACCTCTGGACCCAGCAGATCTCAACAATATCCCAAGACTTGATGACCATTCCATAGATAGAAGCTCACCTATATATCCCACATATCTAGAGAGATCCTGGTGGTTATAAATTATGTGTGCATTACCCATGCACTTCTTATTATGTTGGGGTGGGGTTCCCCTTAGAAGGCCAATAAGGCCTAAAGGGTCTGGTATGGCTTTTAGGGGGAACCCCACGCACTTAAAAAAAAAAAAAATTAACTGCGGGGTCCTTCCTAACCTTCCCACCGGACCTAAAGGGTCTGGTAAGGATTAGGGGGGACCCCACACTTTCTTTTATAAAAATGTCAGTCATGCTGCAGCAGGCTCTATACATTATACAGATGTGCAACTTTGTAGGGAGTTTATGGGGACCCCCCAGGAATGATAATTACATTTTTAATTTGTTTTGTTTTTTTACTTTAAGCAATGAAAAAATGACTGCCCCTTTAAAAATTGTACTTTTTGAATTTTTTTCCACTGATTCCTGTCCCTCAGGGCCATCCCCGAGTCCCCATACCACTTCTGTGGCCAATAACTGGCATAAAAGCCTTCAGAATTGACACCTTTCAATTTACAAGTTCCAGTCCCATAGACTTGCATTGAGTTTGCAGTTGAACTTCCATCAAATTTGAATGTTCGACTGCAAACCGAACAGGGGGGTGTTCAACCCATCACTACTTATTAAATGTCTGTGTCCTTCTGTACAAGAATTCTAAGTCCTCATGCACACGGGACGTTGTTACAGCGGCTGTTTTTGGCTGTTGTTGATTTTTTTCCCCTTACGTCTTTCAGGCCAGCACCTTGAGAGACCTCGGCTCCTCCCCATCTGAGGAAACATCTCCACCCTAAAATAAAAGACCTCCACTCCCCTCCGACCTCAGTTCAGGTGTTTCCTCCGGTGGGGAGACACGAGGAAGCACGAGGTGCTGTCACCTAGACTGCAGGGGAGCTGAGGGCCGGATAGCCGGCTGACAGGCTCGACGCAGCCGGGAGTGAAGGCCGGAGGGTCCGGCTGCACATCCTCCCTGGGCGGGCTGTGTGGCAGTGGGCGCGCACCCCGGGTGACGGGGTCAAGCACGTACCTGCACTTCGCCCCCCGACCCCCTCCGGCGGGTTGGGGCGTCGGTGTCAGGGCAGGGGCTGAGGAACGGACAGGCAGGCCTAACAATGTAACGCACTGGCTGACAACCACCACCCACAGACCGAAGTCCCTCAGGGCGCGGAGTCTAAGTCCCAGGTTGCCCTTCACCAGGGCCCCTGATGGTGGGGATGGACTTGACGCAGCCAGGAACCAGGTCGCGCCCCCGAGACACCTCAGCTGCGGTAATGGCCGCCACCAATGGTGTGTAGCTGGTGGAAGAGACAAAAGAGTAGTCAGACAAGCCGGGTTCAGCAACAACAGGACAAAACAGTACAGGACAGCAGACGAGAATCACAGGTCACAAGCCGGGTTCAGCAACAGAGGGTCAGATCAAAGGAGAATACAAAGAATAGTCAAGTCACAAGCCGAATCAGATACCAGGAGAGTCACGAGAGTCAGAACAGAGTAACAGCAACACAAAGACACAAAGACACAAGACACAAGTGCAAAGAGCATGTGCGGGCCACAGGCCCACATGTCATCAGCCACACCCCTCTGGGGGATGGACCACAGAGACCCGAAGGCACAAAAGGATTCCCATCATGCACAGCAGAATCCAAGATGGACGCCAGCACATGGAGCAACATAACCTCAGGGAAAAGGTAGGACCTTGACAGTCGGGGTGGCTGTGGTACGATCTGGAGAGGATCTGGGTGATGCCACATTCCTTCCCATGCTGGCGTGGTTGTTGCTGGGCCGGACGCCGGGAGACGGTGAGTTCCGGCGGAAGGGGTGGGGCTTCACCCTGGGTCGCGACTTCCGCTTCCGGTCACGGCCCTCAAACCATGGCGGCGCAAAATTTAAAAGGCGGTGCATAGTAGCCTGAGGGACAGGCCTGCACCTAACCACCCTCCTGGAGCACGATGTTTGAGGCACCGGGACCAGGAGACGCCAGCACCAGCCAGATACAGGTAAGGTGCCTCAGTGGAGGCCTCCCCTATCTGTCACCCCCTAGCTTCAGGGGCATCCCCGGAAGGGTAGGGCAGGGGGTCTGCGGTGGGTGCAGGTCCTTAGGCTCGGCCAGTGAAGAGATGGATAGTATAGTGACTTCCCTCCTGCCCCTTCTTTATGTCTTTCAGGGCAAGGCTCGGGATAAAACTAAACACCAGGAGCCCAAACGGAGATGCCCATCCTGCAAGGAGGTATTGAGAGAATCCTGGAGGAAGGTGCTGTGTGGCCCATGCATAGAGGGGTTAGTGAGGGAGGACAGGCTGGAACAGGGGGACTTAGCTAGGTCTGTAAAGGAGTTGACTAGCACGGTTGACTCCTTTTAAATCGCTCATGGAGCGGTTTGCGCTTCCCCAGCCTAAACATCCCCCCCCCCCCCTGGCAGCCTTGAGTCGCAGCAAGGAACCTCTCGTGGCTAGGGAGGAGGGGGAACCATTGGGGGATTCCCGGTTGGAGGAGGAATCCGCAGGGGAGGGTCCCGCGGAGGAAGGCAGGGGTCCCTCCCGGTATAAATTGACCCTAGAGGAGGTGGATGAGCTCCTGGGGGCAATTTATGAGACCCTGGACATAAAGGAGGAGGTTAAGACCCTATCTCTCCATGACCAGATGTATCAAGGGTTGGAGGAGCATAGATACAGAATCTTCCCTGTACATGACGTCTTAATCGAGACTATTAAGAAGGAATGGCAGGACCCAGAGAGGCAGCCTTTCTTCTCTAAAGCGTTAAAAAGACGGTTTCCGTTTAGTGAGGACCCCGCGGCAGTGTGGAACAAGAACCCCAAACTAGACGCGGCCTTCTCCCAGACAACTAGGAGGACAGAGTTGGCTTTTGAGGACATGGGGGTTCTACCAGATTTGCTGGATAGGAGCCTGGGACTCAACCCTGTACAATCTGAAACCGGCCATGGCCTCGACGGTGGTAGCCAGAAACTTGGAGTACTGGCTTACTCTGTTGCAGGCCCATATAGTGGCGGACTCCCCCAAGGAAAGGATCCTGGCCTCTTTTGAGACCCTTCTACAGGGGGTAGGATATATTGCGGATGCGTCTGCTGAGTCGGTGAGGTTGGGGCTAGGTCAGCGGCTCTCACCAATTCGGCTAGGAGGGCAATATGGTTAAAAACGTGGCAAGGGGACATCACTTCTAAGGTCAGACTGTGCGGTATCCCTCTCACAGGAGATTGTCTGTTCGGCCCAGGGTTGGAGGAATTGCTGGACCGAACGGCGGACAAGAAAAAATATTTTCCCCTCAGGAGGAAGTTGCCAGAGGGAGGGACACGTAGGGCCCGTCCATTAAAGAGGCTGAGCCTGAGACCGGTGGGCCAGGGTAGGCCTACAGGACAGAGAGGTCGGGGCAGGGGAGGGGCGATTTTTTTCACCCTCCTGAGCAACCCCAGAAACCGCACTGACTCGGTGCCTCCTGTGGGGGGAAGATTGGCGGCCTTCCTCCCGCAGTGGGAAGCGGTGGTCACCAGCCACTTCACTCTGGATATTATCAGAAGGGGGTATCGGGTGGAGTTCGTAAGGACACCATCCGAGAGATATATGGTGACGACACGCCCGAGAAACCCGGCGATGGCCACTGCCCTGATCAATGCCTTAGAGGATCTAGAAGATCATAGTCAGGGTCCCAGAAGGGGAACAAAGGAAGGGGGTGTACTCCCATGTATTTCTGGTTCAAAAGCCGTCTGGAGCATTCCGGCTGATTTTGAATCTAAAACCCCTCAACAGGTCTGTGCGTTACCGGAGGTTCCGCATGGAGTCTATATTTACGGTCAGGTCCCTGATACGGTCAGGTCCCTGATCCCGCCAGGGTCTTTTATGGCATCCATAGACCTGCAGGACGCATACCTGCACGTGCCCATTGCGGAAACTTCTCAGCAGTTCCTCAGGTTGGCAGTGGAGGGAGAGGGAGGAGTGCGACACTGGCAGTTCAGGGCTCTTCCATTCGGACTGTCCTCCTCTCCGAGAATTTTTACCAAGGTTCTGACGGAGGCACTGGTTCCTATTCGTTTGATGAGAATTCCAGTGATAGCCTATCTGGACGACTTGCTGCTCTTCGCAGATTCAGAGGCTCACCTTCTGTGGAATCTGGGTATAGTGCGGGGCCATCTAGAAAACCTTGGGTGGATGGTAAATCTAGAGAAATCTTGTCTTGTGCCTTCTCAGAGGATGGTTTATCTGGGTTACACTCTGGATTCGGTGAGTCAGAGTGTCAGCCTGACTTCGGAGAAGGTGTCCAAATTAGAAGCAGGGATCAGACTGGTGCAGGGAAACAGGCCAATAGCGATAAGGCAGGCCATGTCAGTGCTGGGTCTACTGACGGCTTCCATCCCGGCAGTGCAATGGGCTGGTCTACATATGCGTCCCCTCCAGTTATGGGTCCTGAGAGTTTGGGACGGGAGTGCTCACTCCTTAGAGGACCGAGTCCTGGTTCCCCCCAGTGTAAAGAGGTCGCTGTGGTGGTGGAGAAGGGCGTCCAGTGTAACCCAGGGGTTACTATGGTGCTTCCTAGTGTCCAGGGAGGTCACGACGGATGCCAGCTCCAAAGGATGGGGCGCCCACCTGGGAGGATTAGTGGCTCAGGGGGAATGGTCCTGGGAGCAGAGGAACAGGTCCTCGAACTGGAGGGAGCTGAGGGCAGTGGCAGAGGCTCTTCAGGCCTTCCAGATGAGAATCACGGGCCACCATGTGCGAGTCCTATCGGACAATGCCACGACAGTGGCGTATGTAAACAGGCAAGGGGGGACAAGGAGCAAGGCCCTTGAAGCCTTAGCAGCAACGCTCTTGTCCTGGGCAGAGGTGACCTTGGCATCCCTGTCTGCAGTACATTTGAGAGGAGAGCTAAACCGGAAAGCGGATTTTCTGAGCAGAACACGGCTCAGGGAATCAGAATGGGCCCTGAACCCCGAGGTGTTTCAGGAAATTGTGCTGAGGTGGGGTTCCCCGGATGTGGACCTTTTTGCCTCGGGAAGAAACAACAAGGTCCCGGCCTTCTTTTCCCTGTCCCGCTGGGACGGATCAAGGGCGGTGGACGCGCTGAGTCAAAAGTGGGACTACCGGCTGTGTTACGCCTTCCCCCCGGTTCCCTTGCTTCCCCTAGTTTTGAGGAAATTCAGAACAGAGGGGACCTCATTAATTCTGATAGCTCCCTTCTGGCCACGGAGGGCTTGGTGCGCGACACTGAGGAGTTTAGCCTCCCGTCCACCCTGGGAGCTGCCACCAAGGGAGGATTTGTTGTCACAGGGACCGGTCCTTTGCCCCAACGTGAGGAAGTTGAGGTTAACCGTTTGGTTTCTGAGCGACAGCTCCTCTTAGGGAAGGGTTTTTCGCCCAGGTTAGTGGCCACGTTACTGGCCAGTAGGAAAGAGGAGACCCAGACCATTTTTGGTAGGGTCTGGGGTCGCTTTGCAGCTTGGTGTGATCAGATGTCGCTGGCGACCCACAGCTTAGTGTCTGTGTTAGAATTTCTGCAGGCAGGGGCTGACAAGGGGTTATCGGTTAGTACGCTCAAGGGACAGATCTCTGCTCTCAGCGTGTTCCTGGAGACACCCCTGGCCAGGGAGGAGCTGCTGGCTAGATTTTTTAAAGCTCTGGTGAAACAGAGGCCTCCAAGGGCCAGTCCATTCTCGATGTGGGATTTGACCAAGGTACTTGGTGTGATGACGAGGATGCCATTCGAGCCCCTGGAGTCCTGCTTGATTGGCGAACTCACCTTCAAGACTGCCTTCTTGGTAGCGGTCACCACGGCAAGGAGGGTGTGTGAGCTGGAAGCATTATCTATCAGGTCGCCCTATCTCCGTGTTTTTCCGGACAGGGTAGTTTTCTGAACGGACCCATCCTTCATCCCGAAGGTGGCACAGAGATTCCAGAGGGAACAGGACATAGTCCTTCCCTCGTTTTTTTCCTGACCCGGTTGGGGGTGATCAGAAAAAATTTCATTTATTAGATGTCAGAAGGTGCGTACTCCAATATCTAGAAAGGACTAGGGAGTTTAGGAGCACCGAATCCTTTGTTTTTTTCAAGGGAACTAGGAAAGGAAAAAAGACGTCCAGAAGGACGCTGGCAGGTTGGTAGAAGTTGGCAATTTCTGGAGCATACCAGGCGGAAGGCCTGGAGGTTCCGAAAGGTATCAGGGCGCATTCCACCCGAGCGGTGGCAGCTACTCAGGCTGAATTTGCAGGGGCGTCTCCGGGGCAGATCTGCAGAGCGGCAACATGGTCCAGTTATGACACATTTGCCAAACATTACAGGTTGGACCTGGTCTCGGTGGAGGAGCAGGCCTTTGGTCGTAAGGTCTTGCAAGCAATTAGCCCACCCGAGGGGTGAGTACTCGCTTTTACTCTCAAGGTGCTGGCTTGAAAGACGTAAGGGGAGAAATCAAGTTACTTACGGTAATGTCTTTTCCGGGAGTCTTTCAGGCCAGCACCGGTTTCCCACCCAGTGTTGATATGGATTATGTGAGCATGATTTGTTATGATTACGTTGTCTCACGTTGTATCTCACCAGGTGACCGGAGGAGGTTTGGAGAACTGAGGTCGGAGGGGAGTGGAGGTCTTTTATTTAGGGTGGAGGTGTTTCCTCAGATGGGGAGGAGCCGAGGTCTCTCAAGGTGCTGGCCTGAAAGACTCCCTGAAAAGACGTTACCGTAAGTAACTTGATTTTTTTCTCCAGCCAGTAAACCCCCCATCATGTTCTCCTCGGTGTCCATACACACAGAGACTGGAATCAGCGTTTATTATTATAAAGTATTTATATAGCTATAAAAGGTTTGTTCAGCGCTGTACATTATAGTGGGGGACAGAACATGAGACACTACAGTAACAACAAAACATGAGGGGTTCTTTCGAGCTTATAATCTAGGAGGTTATTGGCTGGAAATAAAACCCAGGACTAGCAGGCTTCTAGAGGACTTATTTTAGCTGTAAATGCTCTTGCTGAAAAATGCAGCAAATCGCGGCAAACTGGCGTTTTTGGACTTTTTTTTTACCAAAACAACTTGAAAAAACACAGCTAAACGCTAATGCAAAAATGCTAAAAAAAACCCTCCGGTATTTAACGTAACTTTACACACCTAATGTTATCAGAGTTATCACCCCCCCCCCCCCCCAGTGTGCATGGAGCCTTCTAGCTATGTGTCTCAGTCCCAGCCTCCCCCTGTGTAGGAATGTACACCTCGCCCCGTGTAGGAGGGTACAGAACGGGTCACACTGGTTACGGAGTGTCAGACTTTCACTTTCGTTTCTCTCTTCCACTCTCAGCGATGGCGTCTTCTGATCTGAGGGAGGAGCTGGAATGTTCCGTCTGTCTGGACTTTTATACAGATCCTGTAACCCTGAGATGTGGACACAACTTCTGCCGGGACTGTATTGGCCGTGTGTTGGATACACAGGAGGAGTCTGGAGGTTATTCCTGTCCTGAATGTAAACAAAGCTTCAAGAACCGTCCTGTCCTCCAGAAGAATCGGAAGCTACGTAACATAGTGGAGAACTTCCAGTCTACCCATCCAGAGCAGGAGGAGTCCGGGGTCTTCTGTACTTACTGTATTCACACTCCTGTACCGGCTGTGAAATCCTGTCTGATGTGTGAAGCTTCTCTGTGTGACAACCACCTGAGAGTCCACAGCAAGTCACCAGAACACGTCCTATGTGACCCCACCACTTCCCTGAAGGACCGGAAATGCTCCATCCATAAGAAGATCTTGGAGTATTACTGCACCGAGGACTCCACCTGTATCTGTATGTCCTGCGGGTTCATTGGAGATCACCGGGGACACCAGGTGGAGACTCTGGAGGAGGCCTCGGAGATGAAGAAGAAGAAACTGAGGAACGTTCTGCAGAAACTGATGACCGAAAGAGAGGAGATGGAGAAAAGAGTCCAGAGTATGCAGGAACACCGGAGGAAAGTACAAGGAAAAGCAGATGATGAAACCAAGAGAGTCACTGCCCTGTTCAGAGACCTCAGGAGACGTCTGAAAGACCTGAAGAAGAGAGTCCTGAAGGACATCTCTCGGTGGGCAGAGCAGGTCTCCCGTCCCATGTTGGATTATATTCGGGATCTGGAAATAAAGGAGGAGGAGCTGTCCAGGAAGATGAGGGACATTGAGGAGCTGTGTAACATGACGGATCCACTGACTGTCCTACAGGAATCAGACACAGGTGACTTGTGTGATACTGAGGATGGAGATGATGAGGACAGAGAGAGACATGAGAACCTCCTCCATGATGGAGGGGATGGGGATGTGGGGGGGATCTCACACATATTACACACGGGTTTATCTGATATCATGTCTGGGGTCAATGTACAGAAATGTACAGGCACACATGTCTCTCCACATTCTGCTACAAAGGGCAAAGGTCTCATCAATGCTCCACCATCCAGGCCAGACCCCCAACCCTCCCCCACTGGAGGACCAAATATTGGGGCTGTACAGCAAACATGGGGGGTGTCGGGGGTTACAGACATATTACTGGATGTGAGGACAGCTGGTAATCATCTACATATATCAGATGACGTGAAAACTGCATCCTGGTCATCACATCAGAATCAGCCAGAAACACCAGAGAGGTTCCAGGATCCTCAGGTGATGAGCAGTCAGAGCTTCTCCTCCGGGAGACATTACTGGGAAGTGGATGTCGGGGGGGCAGAGTACTGGATAGTCGGGATGGGTTACCCCAATATAGACAGGAGAGGAGATCAGTCAGGGATTGGATATAATAAGTCCTGGGGGTTGGAGGGGTGGGAGAGGTTGGGGGGTAATCAGTACTCAGTGATACATGACAGTAATAGGACCCCATTACCCGGCGGTGTCTCCAGTACCAGAGTCAGGATAGATCTGGATTATGAGGCCGGGCGGATCTCCTTCTATGATCTGTGTGACCCGATCCGACACCTCCACACCTTCACCACCACCTTCACTCAGCCCCTCCATGCTGGGGTATGGGTAGGGAGAGGTTGTATAAAGATATGTGGGAGGAGCCAAAAGAGATCCGCCCAGAGCCAATAGGAGGAAGGGCAGGAAACAGGAGTGATTTGTGGAGAAAGCTGCAGGTTCTGGAGCCGTCATCTTCATCCTAAACCTCACTTCACTCCCTAGTGTGTCACTGACCAGGAACAAGCATGCAGGAGGTCCGAGTGTTCTGCCTTCACTGGCTGCATGCTTTTTCTGGGTCAGTGACACCCTAAGTAGTGTAGCCAGGATGGAGATGATAGCCCCGGAGCCGGAACCTTCCCAGTGTATCTGTAGCCACAATGTGTGTTTTCAGTTTTGGATGGAGTGTGGAAGGATTAGAGCCCCTGTCAGTTTTTCCTGCTATCCGGGACTTTGTCAGAATCGTTTCCTTTCACTTCCTGTCCTGCTGACAACAATTTCCCTGACCGTTATATTTATTGTATTCTATTCAACTAAATTCAGAAATATAAAGTAAAAAATTGATGATCAAATTTTTTCTAAACGAAATATGAATTTCAGAGCACAGTTATATTCTATTTTATTCTGTTGTATTCTATTTATTCTATTCTCTTCTATTCTTTTATTTCCTATTCTTTTCTAAATTTGGATTTTGGAAGATGGCTTTATTCTTTTTTATTCTATTCTATTATTTTTGTTTTCTATTCCATTCTATTTTCTATTCTATTCTTTTTAAAATCAGAATTTTGGAAGATAGCCATATTCTATTCTATTTTATAGTATTCTGGTCTATTCTTTTATATTCTATCCCATTATTTTCTTTTCTATTTTTTTCTAGTATGTCTATTTTAGTCTCTTCTTTTTTTATTCTATTTTAATCTAATATTTAATTTACAATTCTACTTTTTTCTATTCCATTATTTCCCTTCTTGTCTTTCAGGACAGCACCTTGAGAGACCTCAGCTCCTCCCCACCTGAGGAATCTCCTCCACCCTAAATAAAAACACTGTCACTCCACTCCGACCTCAGTTTTTTGTGTTTCCTCCGATGGGGAGAAATCTTTTGGAGGCCTCTCTAGGTGCTGTCAGGGGGACAGCGGTACTTGGGTTGCTTGGCTTGGAGACAGGGCAGCGTGGGGTGAAGGCCAGAGAGCTGACTGCTATCCCCCAGGGAATGCTGCAAGGGCAGGGCTGCGGCCTCTGTGGACCAGAGGAAAGGCGGCACTAACCTGTCAGCCGCCCCTGGCTCCCTCCGGAGTTGCGGGAGCTGGGGCGTCCTTGTGAGGAGGTCTGGAGATATCTGGGGAGGAGTCTCGCTCCTCTCATACATTCTGGCATTGGAGCACGCCGGGCCAGATGACGGGAGACGTAATTTCCGGTGGAGAGAGCGGGGCTTCTCCCGGGGGTCGCGGCTTCTGGCCGAAGCCCTAAAGCACACAAGGATGGCGGCAGGATGGCGGTGCGATATGGTAGCCTGTGGAGACAGGTGATATCGCTGAAGAGGCGACCACCTTCCTGAGCAATGCCTGGAGCAGAGGCACCGGGACCAGGCGAGGCCAGCACCAGCCAGGCACAGCTGGGTGACTGTGGAGTATTGCCCCTAACTCCAAGGGGTGTTCCTGGCCCTCTTTGTGGTCAGAGGAGCTAGGGCAGGGGGGACGGTCTATGCAAGGTCAGGCCCTTGTTCCCTGCCAGGGAGGAGAGAAGGGGGGGCGGCTGGGCAGATGGCTTGGTTAAGTGGTAATAGGTTCCCTGGTTCTCCTCTTGTTTTTTTTCAGGGTAAAGCCCGTGAAAAACTCAAGCACCAGGTGCCTAAGCGGAAATGCCCGTCATGTAAAGCGACCCTGAAAGAATCGTGGAAAAAGGTGCCATGTGGGCCCTGTATAGAGGGGTTAGTTAGGGAGTAGAGTCCAGTACAGGGAGACTTGGTTAAATCAGTGAAGGAACTGACCAATACCTTTTGACTCCTTCAAAAAGCTTATTGAGAGTTTAGCGTTACCCCAGGCCGCGCCCCGTCCCCCCAGCAGGTACATCCATCAACTAGTCAAGGAAAGGAGGGTGTAAGGGACCGCCTGGCGGTACCACTAGCTCTCCACTGAATAGGCGTCCCCAGCGCACGGAGTCTAAGTCCCAGGGTGCTTGTTCACCAGGGCCCCTGATGGTGGGGATGGACTTGGAGCCCCCTGAGACCAGGTCGTGGCTACTGGGTGCGTCCGTCAGTGGTAGTGGTATGCGCCAAGGGCTCCCACGGGGAAGAGTCTGATATGAGGAGGTCAGCAGACCCCACTGCACGGGATGGATGGATGGATGAGCAAGGTCAGACGGGCCGGGTCGGTAACAGAGAGGACGGCAAGGTACAAGGCAGCGGGCATAGAATGGTCGGGTCACACGCCAGGTCAGCAACAGCAGGTCAAATCCAATAGGGGGCATTTAGGAGAGAGGTCAGGCAAAGCAAAGGTCAGGGCAGGAGAAATACAGCAAGGTCAAGGCACAATCCGGGTCAGCAACTTACAATTCACAGGTTCGCAGATACAGGATACAGGTAAGACCAGAAGGCACTGAATGACAGCTCAGGGTCGTTTAAATATCCCGCCCTGCGCTGCCATTGGTGCCCAGCGGGCGGCCGCGGCTTCTACTGCGCATGCGCGAACTCGAACGCCGCGGCCGGCCCGGACCTAGTGCTCAAGTCCCTGCACAGGGTGGCACCCTGCGCCGGGACCATCGTGGCGGGGATCGAGGGGATCCCTGACATTGCCCCCCCCTACGGGCAACCTCCGGATGCCCACCTGATCTCTCCACCACGGGTGATCGCGAAAGAACCTCCGGACAAGTCTAGGTGCATGGACATTCTGGGCTGGTTCCCAAGAATTGTCCTCAGGGCCATAGCCCTTCCATTTGATTAGGAATTGGGCCTGGCCCCCCCTCCTTCGGCACTTTAGGATTAATTCCACCTCAAATTCTTCTTCTCCCTCGACCGTTATGGCTTCCGGGGGTCTCGATTCTCGGTTAGGGAAGGCATCTGGGATTACTGGCTTCAGCAGGGACACATGGAAGACTGGGTGGATTTTGAGTGTGTCAGGAAGGACGAGTTCGTAGGCCGCTTCGTTGACCATCCGTTTAATGCAGAAGGGGCCTATAAACTTGGGTCCCAATTTCTTCGACGGACAAAGCATCTTTAAATTGGACGTCGCTAGCCAAACCTTCTCCCCAGGCCGCAACACCAGATCTCCCCTCCGTTTCCTGTTGAATGCCTTCCTGTAGTCTTCCTGGGCCCGACTGATGGCCTCTTGAAGCTTCTTATTGTTCGTGGAGAAAAACGTTACTACATCTTGCGTTGCTGGTACTGGGCATTCCGGGACCAAATCCGGGAGGAAGACTGGGTGAAAATCATAGCTGGCAAAGAACGGGGACTGTCCCGTCACTGAGTGACGGGCATTGTTGTACGCGAATTCCGCTAGGGGGAGAAGTGGCATCCAGTCATCTTGAGTAAACGAAGTGTAGCATCTCAAGTATTGCTCCAGGGTCTGATTGGTCCTTTCGGTTTGACCGTTAGTTTGAGGGTGGAATGCAGAGGAAAGGGACAATTTGATGTCCAGGGCTTTGCACAGTGCCCTCCAAAATCTTGACGTGAACTGGACCCCTCGGTCCGAGACAATGTCTTCGGGGACCCCATGCAGCCTTACTACCTCACGAATGAAAACTTGCGCAGTCTCGGCTGCCCAGGGGGTTTTCTTCAACGGGATGAAGTGGGCCATCTTGGACAAGCGGTCCACGACCACCAGGATTGCTGTGTGGTCTAGTGATGGCGGAAGCTCGACTATAAAGTCTAACGAGATCTTTTGCCTAGGCCGTTCAGGAATCGGTAAGGGTCGCAGCAGACCCCAAACTTTGTTTCTGGATGGCTTGTTCTTTTGGCAGGTGATACAGGACCTTACATAGCCCTTACAATCTTTAGCCATGTCCGGCCACCAGAAGGAGCGTCGGAGAAGTTCCAGGGTCTTTTCTGGGCCAAAGTGCCCCGCCATCGGGTGGTCATGGCAATGGCCCAAGACCAGGGTTCGGGCTTCCTCCGGCACCACAATCCGATCTTCCCTCCATAGGAGTCCCCCCTTGTTCTGGAGGAGCCCTCTGGCTGGGGTAGAGACGGTTGTGGATGCCTCCATTATCTTGGAACGAAGGTCCGACTGAAGGGCCAAGAAGTTACCCGAGGACAGGATGGTGTCGGGTACTGGGATCTCCTTGGCGTCCTCGTACATCCGTGATAACGCATCCGGCTTAGTGTTCTTTGATCCAGGCCGGTACGTAATGTGGAAGTTGAATCTAGAAAAGAATAGTGCCCATCTCGCCTGTCGCTTGGCGGTTCTCAGATATTCTAGGTTTTTGTGGTCAGTAAATATTAAGATGGGGTGCACAGCACCTTCCAGCAGGTACCTCCATTCCTCTAACGCCGTTTTGATCGCCAGTAGCTCTCGATCACCGATATCATAATTCTTCTCTGCTGGGGTAAGCTTCCGTGAGAAGAATGCTACAGGATGGAGCAATTCCTTGGTGCCTTTCCGCTGGGAGAGGATGGAACCTACCGCATTCTCCGATGCATCCACTTCCAGGATGTAGGGCAGGGCAGCGTCTGGGTGACCCAAAATGGGTGCCGAGGTGAACAACTTCTTCAAGGCTTCAAAAGTTTCCTGAGCTTCTGGTGTCCATCTGAACCGGGTTCCCAGCTTGGTTAGCTGAGTAATGGGGGAGACCAGACCCGAGAAGTTCTTGATGAACTTTCGGTAAAAATTTGCAAAATCAATAAATCGTTGGACGCCTTTCCTGTCCGTGGGTTCAGGCCAATCCAGTATTGCAGCGACTTTCTGGGGATCCATCGCGACCCCCGCGGTGGAGATAATCAGGCCCAAGAAAGTAATGCTGGATTGTTCAAAACAACATTTCTCTGCCTTGGCGTACAACCCATGCTGCCGCAATCGCCCCAATACCCTCGCTACATGTATTCTGTGTTCCCCCAAAGAAGGGGAGAAAATCAAAATGTCGTCTAAATAAACGATCACAAAGACATCCAGGAAGTCCCTAAAAATATCGTTCACAAAGTGTTGAAAAGTGGCCGGAGCATTGCACAACCCGAACGGCATGACCAAATATTCAAAGTGGCCGAAGCGGGTGCGGAAGGCCGTCTTCCACTCGTCCCCCTCCCTTATGCGAACCAAGTTGTATGCTCCCCTCAAATCCAGCTTTGTAAAAACCACTGCTGTTTTTAAACTTTGGAATAACTCTGGTACTAACGGCAGTGGGTAACGGTTCTTTATCATGACCCTGTTCAACTCCCTGTAATCGATACACGGCCTCAAGGTTTTGTCCTTTTTTTCAACAAAGAAAATTCCCGCCCCCGCCGGTGAAGTGGAGGGGCGGATGAACCCCTTCTGGAGGCTGTCCTCGATATATTCCTTCAGGGCCCCCAATTCTAGCTCTGAAAGGGGGAAGATTCGCCCAAAAGGAATTTCTGAACCGGGTAACAGGTCAACGGGACAGTCATAAGGGCGGTGGGGGGGGTAGAGTATCAGCTCCCCGCTTGCTGAACACATCTAGAAACTCATGGTAGGCTGCCGGGATTACCTGTTTTAATTCGGCTTCCCCCTCAGAGCACAGGAGGATTTGGGGGACCCCCGGGCCCGAAGTGCGGCAGTATACCCGACAGTATGGAGAAGGGAACGAAATTACTCCGGTCTCCCAGTCAATTTGGGGGTTATGGGCCCGTAACCATGGGAGCCCCAAAATGACTGGGAAGAGGGGTGAAGCTATAGCATCCAGGCGGAGCAGTTCCTGGTGCTGGCCGGCAATGACAGTGGCGATGGAGGGGGTTTCCCGGTTCACTACCCCTGGTTTTATCCGGGAACCGTCGGCCAAATAAATATTGAACCCCTTCTGTTTCAATTGGAGAGGAATACCCTGCTGGCGAGCAAAATTAATGTCCAAGAAGCAGCTGCATGTCCCCGAATCAACTATGGCCGATACTTCCACGGTCCTTTCCGGAAGCTGAAAGGAAAGGGGCACCACTAAGTATTGGGATGGACTAACATTGCCAATGGACAAGGAAGAAGAGGTGCACTTACTCAGCTTCTGCGGGCAGGATCGTACCATATGACCAGCTTCACCACAGTAGAGGCACAGGTTCTGGGATCGTCTGCGCTGGTGTTCCTCTGGAGATAGTTTAGGCCGTGCCAGGCCAAGTTGCATAGGTTCAGGGATATCTCCAGGTGGCCGGTTCTGGATGTTTGGCCTAGGTGCTTGACTGGGACCCTGAAATGACCCCCAGGGATTTCCATGAAGCTGGCCGGACCTCTCAAACCTGCGTTCCCGCAGCCTACGGTCAATCTTAATAGTCAGTGCAATTAAGTCCTCTAAAGTCTCAGGCACCTCCACCCGGGCGAGCTCATCTTTCAGGCCTTCTGATAGGCCTATACGGAACTGATGCAGGAGAGCAAACTCGTTCCAGCGTGTGTCCCCCATCCAGCGCCTAAATTCGGACGCGTACTCCTCCGCCGCTCGGCGGCCTTGCCGGAGCGTGTACAAAGTAGCTTCAGCAGAAGCTGCCCGCTGTAGGTCATCGTATAGGATGGCCATTGCGTCAAAAAAATTGTCAACCGAACTAAGGTGAGGGTCATTTTTTCCCCGCAGTCGGTGGGCCCAGTCTTGGGGTTCACCCTGCAGGAGGGAGATGACGAACCCCACCTTCACGGATTCAGTCACAAAGGTTCGTGGTTGCAACTCAAAATAGAGAAGACAGGACTCACGGAATGACCTGAAGCGTGTGTGGTCCCCGTGAAAACGTTCCAGTAAGGGTACTCAGGGTTCGGCCGCCGGGAGTGGGGCGGATGCCCCAGACACCGGCGCAGGGGCTGCTACGGCCGGGGGTGCGGGGACCGCGGCCTGTGGGGCAGGAACGGATATAGTGCAGGTCTGGAAGTGATTCTCAATCTGCTGACATCTGTCCTGCAGGGCCGATACGGCCTGTGTCAAGTTAGACAGGTGCCTGCAGATCTCCTCAAGCGGCGAGGGCCCTCCTCTAGACTCAGTCATGGCCTTCTGGTACTGTAAGGGACCGCCTGGCGGTACCACTAGCACTCCACTGAATAGGCGTCCCCAGCGCACGGAGTCTAAGTCCCAGGGTGCTTGTTCACCAGGGCCCCTGATGGTGGGGATGGACTTGGAGCCCCCTGAGACCAGGTCGTGGCTACTGGGTGCGTCCGTCAGTGGTAGTGGTATGCGCCAAGGGCTCCCACAGGGAAGAGTCTGATATGAGGAGGTCAGCAGACCCCACTGCACGGGATGGATGGATGGATGAGCAAGGTCAGACGGGCTGGGTCGGTAACAGAGGACGGAAAGTTACAAGGCAGCGGGCATAGAATGGTCGGGTCACACGCCAGGTCAGCAACAGCAGGTCAAATCCAATAGGGGGCATTCAGGAGAGAGGTCAGGCAAAGCAAAGGTCAGGGCAGGAGAAATACAGTAAGGTCAAGGCACAATCCGGGTCAGCAACTTACAATTCACAGGTTCGCAGATACAGGATACAGGTAAGACCAGAAGGCACTGAATGACAGCTCAGGGTCGTTTAAATATCCCGCCCTGCGCTGCCATTGGTGCCCAGCGGGCGGCCGCGGCTTCTACTGCGCATGCGCACGCCGCGGCCGGCCCGGACCTAGTGCTCGAGTCCCTGCACAGGGCGGCACACTGCGCCTGCGCCGGGACCATCGCAGCGGGGATCGAGGGGATCCCTGACAGAGGGCCAGGAGGCTGCGGAATGTGAGTCATCCTTGGATTCCCAGTCCAAAGAGGTTTCAGAAGGGGAGGACCCCTCAGATGCTCCCAGAGGCCCCACGAGATGCAAACTGTCCCTGGAGGAGGTAGATGATTTGTTGGGGGCAATTTATGCCACGCTCGACATAAAGGAGGATAAAAAAAACCCTTTCTCTGCAGGATCAGATGTATCAGGGCCTGGAGGAACAAAAGTGGAGGGTTTTTCCCTTTCACAAAGTTTTGATGGATACGATAAAGAAGTGGCAGGATCCTGAGAGGAAGCCCTTTTTTTTCTAAATCCCTCAAATGCAGATTTCCGTTTGAGGATCGTCCTCTTTGTGGAACAAAAATCCCAAGCTGGATGCAGCATTTTCCCAAATTGCTAGAAAGATGGATTTATCTTTTGAGGACATGGGGGTTTTGCCAGATCTTATGGATAGGAGGGCAGATTCCCTCCTTAAAATATCGTGGGACTCGACCTTGTCCAATTTGAAGCCCGCCATGGCCACCACGGTAGTAGCCAGGGATATGGAGTACTGGCTCACGCAGTTACAAGCGCACGTCATGGCTGATTCCACTTGGGATAGGATCCTGGCATCTTTTCAGAGGTTATTGCAGGGGGTTGGGTACATTGCAGGTGCTTCGGCGGATTCTGAGGTTGTCGGCAAGGTCGGCGTACCTTACCAATTCAGCCCGGAGGGCCCTTTTGGTGAGATATTGCTTCTAAAGTGAAGTTATGTGGCATTCCTTTTTCAGGTAATCTCCTGTTTGGGCCAGGGTTGGAAATGGTTTTAGACCGCACGGCGGACAGGAAGAAGTCCTTTCCCCTTAAGTGGGAAAATGCAGGATCAAGGGGGAAGAAAGTTTCGTCCCCCAAAGAGACAGGTCCTTAGGCCGGAAATTCAGAAGAGGGCATGCGGGCAGAGAGGTAGGGGCAAAGGAGGAGCGATATTCCATCCTCCTGACCAGCCCCAAAAGCCGCGGTGACTCGATTCTCCTGGTGGAAGGAAGATTGGGGGTCTTTCTCCCACGGTGGGAAGCGGAGGTGTCCAGCCCATTCAAACTGGACATCGTGAGAAGGGGGTACCGCCTGGAGTTCTCAAGGCCACCGCCGCAAAGGTTATTTGTAACAAGCCTGCCCAGATGTCCACAAAAGGCTTCGGCCTTACTAGCATCTCTATTGGAGTTAGAGGAGCAAAAGGTAGTAGTGAGAGTCCCCAATGCAGAAATAGGGGAGGGTTTCTACTCATGTGTTTGTGGTCCAGAAATCTTCAGGGGTGTACAGATTGATTCTAAATTTGAAACCCCTGAACGAGACTATCCGATACAAAAAGTTTCGGATGGACTCAATTTTCACAGTCAAAGCCCTGCTTCCACCGGGGGCTTTCCTAGCTTCAATCGATTTGAAAGATGCCTATTTGCATGTACCCATCGCGGAGGCATTTCAGAAGTTTCTTAGGCTAGCAGTTCGGAGTCCAGGAGGAACGTGTCACCTACAGTTTCGGGCCTTGCCCTTCGGGCTCTCCTCCACTCCAAGGATCTTCACAAAAGTTATGTCCGAGGCACTGGTTCTGCTTCGGATGAAGGGAATTTCAGTGGTAGCCTATTTAGATCTTCTTTTGTTTGCAAGCTCAGAGGATCAGCTTGCGTGGGACATAGCGCTGGTGAGGAACCATTTGGAGAGTTTGGGATGGCTGCTGAACCTGGCCAAGTCTAGTCTTATTCCATCCCAGAGGATGACTAATCTGGGCTATATACTTGACTCCGCCTGTCAAAAGACCTTTCTAACCCTGGAGAAGCTCAGCAAGTTAGACAGGGGAATCTGGCGGCTACTGGTGAGCCAGGGAATATCGTTGAGGCAGGCTATGTCAGTTTTAGGGCTGTTAACCTCATCCATTCCGGCAGTAAAATGGGCGGGGTTGCATCTACATCCCCTGCAGCTGTTCATTTTGAAAGTTTGGGACCGACAGCAGTGGTCATTGGATTGCAGGGTGCGGATTCCCACCAAGATAAAGAGATCCCTTTGGTGGTGGAGGAAGACAGCCAACGTAACTCAGGGGTTACTGTGGAATTTTCCGGTGGTCAGGGAGATCACCACAATTGTGAGCGACCAGGGATGGGGGTGCACCTGGAGGAATCTGTGGTACAGGGCGTGTGGTCTCAAGAAGAGAGGGGAATCCTCAAATTGGAAGGAACTAAGGGCAGTTTGGAAGGCCCTTCGTTCCTTCCATTGTTTGATTGGGGGCTATTATGTTTGCGTCCTTTCGGACAATGCAACGGTAGTGGCCTATGTGAACAAGGAGGAACAAGAAGAAGGTCCCTCTGGGATCTGACGGCGGTGCTACTAGCATGGGCAGAGGTGAATCTAGCCTCCTTATCGGTTATCCACCTGAAAGGGGAATTTAATCAGTTGGACGATTTTCTAAGCAGACGGCAATTGAGAGAGTCAGAGTGGGTTCTCAATGGGGAGATTTACCAATCCATTGTAAGGAAATGGGGTCCCCAGCCATAGACCTATTTGCGTTGGTCAGAACAGCAAAGTCCCGATGTTCTTCTCTCTAAATTGGTGGGACGCAGAAGTGGAATTTTCCCCTATGTTACGCTTTTACCCCGGTCGCCTTACTGTCGGCAGTGTTGAGAAAGTTCAGAATGGATAGAACCTCTCTGATCTTACTAGTTCCGTGTTGGCCCCATCGAGCGTGGTTCTCAACGTTGAGGACCTTAGCTATTCGGCCACCTTGGGTATTACCTCTACGGAAAGACTTTATATCGCAAGGCCCGGTCCTATGTCCCAGGGTGGACAGATAGAAGTTGGCAGTGTGGTTTCTGAGGAACAACTCCTTCTAGTGAAGGGATTCTCAGCCAGGGTAGTGTCCACACTCCTAGCTAGTAGGAAGACAGAAACCCAAGCCATCTATAGGAAGGTCTGGAAGTGTTTTAATGAGTGGTGCTCCAGGGCCTCAGCGGATACCCATAGCCTGGTATCGGTGCTAGAATTTTTTCAGGTGGGGGCCGATAAAGGGCTAGCAATCAGCACGCTTAGGAGCCAGATATCGGCCCTAAGTGTGTTTCTTGACTCCCCTTTAGCAAAGGAGGCATTGGTCGTTTTTTAGGGCTCTGTTTAGACAGAGACCGGCAGGAAATAGACCTTTTCCAAAGTGGGATTTGTCGAGGGTACTTGGTGGTAATGGAGCCGCCGTTTGAGCCCTTAGTTTCCAGTTCCCTTAGGGCCCTCACATTCAAAACAGTCTTTTTGGTAGCAATCACCACGGCGAGAAGGGTGAGTGAGCTTGAAGCTCTGTCTATCAGAGCGCCTTATTTTCAGATAGGGTTGTGTTCAGGACCGATCCAGCCTTTGTTCCCAAAGTGGCCTTAGATTTTCACAGGGGACAGGATATTTTTACCTTCATTTTGCCCCAATCCTTCCGGTGAAAGAAGTAAAATTTCACATGTTGGATGTAAGAAGGTGTGTGCTCCTTTACCTGGATAGGACAGAGGAATTTCGTAAAACCGATTTCATTTTTTTATTTCTAGGAAAGGTCAAAAAGCCTCGAGAAGCATGGTGGCTAGATGGCTGAGATTAGCAATAGAGCAGGCATATCGGGCCGAGGGTCTGGAGGTCCCAGAGGGCATCAGGGCGCATTCTATGTGTGCCATGGTGGCCACAGAAGCGGAAGAGGCAGGGGCCTCCCCGGGACAGATCTGTAGGGCTGCAACTTGGTCCAGTTATGGGACCTTTGTTAGGCATTACAGACTTGACCTGGTCTCGGTGCAGGAGCAGGCCTTTCGGATGTAAGGTGGTGCAAGCAGTGGGCCCGCACTAGGGGTGAGTACTCACTTGTCCTCTCAAGGTGCGGTCCTGAAAGACGAGACGGGAAAATCAAAGTTACATTTACGGCAACGCCTTTTCCAGGAGTCTTTCAGGACCGCACCGGTTACCCTCCCTCAGTTGTATAATATTTATGAGAGATGTTTATGGTGTGTTTGTGTCTCATGTTATGTCTCCCCAGGTGACCGGAGGTATGGGTCCAAGAACTGAGGTCTGAGGGGAATGACAGTGTTTTTATTTAGGGTGGAGGTGTTTCCTCAGGTGGGGAGGAGCAGAGGTCTCTCAAGGTGCTGTCCTGAAAGACTCCTGGAAAAGGTGTTACCGTAAGTGCAACTTAGATTTTTTTATTTTATCCCTTTATTTTATATTCTGTTCTGTCTTACTTTATTCTTTTTTTCCCTTTCCAAATTTTAATTTTGGAAGGTGGCTAGATTCTATTTTATTCTATTTTTTTATTTTCTATTTATGTTCTTTATTTTTTTTTATTCTATTCCTTATTTTTCTGTTCTATTCTCTATTCTTTTCTAGACTTTTATTTACAAATCTACTTTATTCTATTCTTGCTTTCTAATTTGATTCAAATTTTGGAGGAAATGTAAATTCATTTTTTCAGATTTGTCATTTAAAAATTTGGCTGCATCCGAATCTCCGAATAATGAAAAATGTATCCGATTTTTGATTTGTAATGCAAGGAAGCGCACCTACCTAGTCTTAGTCCTGGGAGACAATGTATGTCGCAGGATTGGTTTCCTCTCGGTGTCTCACCTGAGGCCACGCCCATCTCTGGGTGTATGGAGGGTGTACAGCCACTGGAATGCTCCACACAGAACCCCGCCCCTCCTCTCTATTCCAAGCTAAGACTCCGCCTCCCTCCATTCTGAGATGGGTCTTTGTAACGATCGATGTGCACCCAGCATGCTGATCCTTCCTCTATATTCCAATGGCGGCTCATTCTTCTCATCTCTATTCATTGTCACAAATATTTCTTCCCTCCATGACATTCTCTCTGATTTCCTCCATAGAAGAAAGAAAACGAGGATTCCAAAGATGAATTTATAATAATGAAATGGAAAACAAAGCTGAGAGCTGGAAGTCCTAGAAATTCCATCATTTTATAGGGATTCTTCCGTCTCATGGATGGTGACACCCTCTCTACAAACGGTCATATTGCAGATCTATACACCTAATACATATAACATGGATGGACATGGGATACATGTCTGAGGATTACATAGAGGGGCTTTCACCACTATGTATACATTGCAGCTCTGCAGTATTTCCTCACCTTTGCAGGGAGGGTGACACCATCACTACTATGTTCTAATACACTGCTTGATTTGCACCTTGTTATTATTATTGTACATAGGGGGTCTCACCATTGTCTGCACATTGCAGCTTTGCAATGTCTCCAAATATTTGTGCTGGGAGGGTGACAACATCACTAATACATTGGCTGATCAGCGCTGGATATTTCTATCTCGGTGTCACCATTTGTACCATTTTATAGAGGAAGTGTCGGGCCGCGCTGCTTTTTGTTGCTTTGTATTGCTTTACGTTGAATGGGAATGAACACGCATCGCACGCACGATGGACACGCATCACACGCACGATGGACACGCATCACACATTATAAAAAGAGTAATGCAGGCCATAGGTGGTTTTAAAATCTGCCGATTTTTCGTCTGAAAGAAAAATTGGCCGAATTTTGGATCGTTAGTGGGTTAATAGTTCGCCCATTTTTTGGGGATTTTGACACATTTTTTTATTGGTAAAGATGGAAAAAAATTGGCCGATTTTGCCGAACAGCCATTTTTCCCAGCAATGATGGGCAAATCGCCCGTTCTTTTTACCGATAAAAAATCTGCGCATGAGCCAAGACCTGCAAGAAGAAGAAAAATAATTCCAGTCCGCTATTATATTTGACATTTAAAAGCATAGCAGTTGCAACATTGTATCTCTTTGTATCCGAATAGAAACATCTGTATCTGAAATGGATACAAATAGATACAATGTTGCAACCGCTATGCTTTTAAATGTCAAATACAATAGCGGAGCTCTCAGCAGGGACGCTCATCTATTATATTTACCAAACAATTTTATTTTATTTTTTATAAAAGCTGGTTTTCGGCCCGGCTATGGCCTGCAAAAGACCTCAGGAAAGGAATCCAAGAGTCAAGAGGTCCCAATGAGGATAACCTGCGGTTTAGAAAATGATTAAATAGTTTATTGTAAAATATAAAATGGAGACAATTGGGATAAGATTCAGACCCGCCCACCAGCAGGAGGTGACATGAAGGGTGGAGATGACGTGTGTATCCAGGGTGACAGTCCATGCTGAGAAGTCCCAGCACCTCACATGGAAATTAGTTGTAGGGACCAGAAGGTGAATAGAAGAATGTGAAGCAATAGTCTGGATGACTCCAATCTAGACATGGAAGGCACACGGCAATCTTTAATCTACAAAGATAATGATGATGATTAGAGGGGCCCCCACCTGCCACCCCCCCATATACTTGGGAACCCTAATAACAAGGGATAGTTGGCACTATAACGGGGTCTTGTAGGAAAGGCCGGGAGTCCCTAATCCTAAATCGGGATAAAGAATTCTCCAGTCCCATAGATGATATAAATGACAGCATGCTAGTACATCACTGAATCATTCTTCCAATACGAGATATGGAGGAGTCCACCAATCATCTAGGCTTCAATAAGATCATCCTGCCATATGGAGATCAGAAAATAATGTCCCCAAAGTTGGTCCCCGCACTGCAGTGCCCTGGCAGAATGTGTGCCATAAATTCCAGGTCTATTGATGAATGAAAAGTAATCGCTAGTAAATCAGCTGAATGATCACAAATGATGATATGAGTTCAGAGATATAGACCAAGGATGGCACAGAGAATGATCAGAATCAGATATATATGGTGTGACCGCATCTTGTCCCAGATCCTTGAGGGTACCTTCCTTTACCCATAAAGCGGCTTGTACCTGTAGTTGCCTTCAAATATGTGAGTATGGAAGCGAACCACATGTGTTCACAGGGTATAGATGGCTAATGATGGAGTCATACAGCAGCCTGGGTTCCCCTCCATGTCATGGTAACAGCAGAGCGTGAAGCGGTGCGGTCAGGTCAGCCTAGGGTATGGTGGAAGCGTGCAGAGTTATCTGCGGTACGGCCAGAAAAACATCCCACGTCTGGGAGTGAACCCTTGGAGACACCCCCCACATCTCTAGGCATCAGTCTTTATCTTCTGTCAGGACATATATGCTGCTGGTCGTTGTTTCCAGAACCCAGCGCTGCTTTCAGCTGACACGTTATTCCAATCCGGGGAGTACCATGATCCACATGTGACCACCATGTTTATATCCCCGGGAATGCAGTTTATGTACATCTGATGATTGTTTTATTTATTTTCGCAGTTTGTAATGTTTGTTTCCATTGATTTGAATGCATTTTTGTTGGGAACATGACATCATGGGGCGGGGCCAAGCTCATTTCACTTCACTCTGATTGGTGGATGGTTTTCTTAAAACGTTCTCTAGTTTCTATCACAATTTGTCACTTACCTGATGAAGGGGTCCTAAGAGACTCCGAAACGTTGCCTTGCTGTGACTATGTGATCAGATGTGACACTTCAGAGTCTCGCAGGACCCCTTCATCAGGCATGTGACGCTTCAGAGTCTCGTAGGACCCCTTCATCAGGCATGGGAAGCTTCTGAGCCTCGTAGGACCCCTTCATCAGGCATGGGAAGCTTCTGAGCCTCGTAGGACCCCTTCATCACGCATGGGACGCTTCTGAGCCTCGTAGGACCCCTTCATCAGGCATGGGATGCTTCAGAGCCTCGTAGGACCCCTTCATCAGGCATGGGACGCTTCTGAGTCTTGCAGGACCCCTTCATCAGGCATGGGACGCTTCTGAGCCTCGTAGGACCCCTTCATCAGGCATGTGACGCTTCTGAGCCTCGTAGGAGCCCTTCATCAGGCATGAGACGCTTCTGAGCCTCGTAGGACCCCTTCATCAGGCATGGGACGCTTCTGAGCCTCGTAGGACCCCTTCATCAGGCATGGGACGCTTCTGAGCCTCGTAGGACCCCTTCATCAGTCATGGGACGCTTCTGAGCCTCGTAGGACCCCTTCATCAGGCATGTGACATTTCAGAGTCCCGCAGGACCCCTTCATCAGGCATGTGATGTCACATACCTGATGAAGGGGTCCTGCGAGACTCCGAAACGTTGCCTTGCTGTAACTATGTGATGGTTTATTAAAACCTTTGGACCCGTATTGGTGATCCTCGGTGTGCTGGTGACATTTTTCCTTGTTATATTGTAAAGTGCTGAGCAAACGGTTGGAGCCATAAATCCTGTATAATAATAATAATCAGGACTGAGGAATAGGATAGGCAGCATAGGCAGTCTTCAAGGGATCCCAGATCCCTAACAAATGGAATCAGTTACATCAGCATCAGGGACAAGATAGTTGCTGTTGATCCAGGACTGATTCATATTGATAAATGTCAGCTGGTCAGCGGAGTCTGTGGACAGACGCACTCTTTTATCCGTCACAAAACCTCCATCAGCACTGAATGTCCGTTCGGAAAGCACGCTGGGTGCAGGACAGGTCAGTAGCTGGATGGCATATTGAGCAAGTTCTGGCCAGTGATCCATCCTCAAGACCCAGTAACCCAGTGGATGTTCAGTTGGAAAGGTCTCCAAGTCTGCTCTTACGCCTAGATAATCCATATGATGCAGACCCTGCCGATGGGTGCTTAAACCTAACAGTCCTGGGCACTGAGGACTAATGCCAGCCATAGACAGTTTGAAAATCGGCTGATTTTTCATCTGAAAGAATAATCGGCGGATTTTTGCACTGTTAGTGGGTTAATTGGTCAGCCGATTTTCAGGTTTTTTGCACTTTTGGATTATCAGCCATGTTGGAAAATTTGTGGAAAATTGCCGATTTTTGCAGCAATGATGGCCAAATCGGACGATCGTTTTAACAAAAAAAAATGCTCATGAGCCGTGACCTGCAAGGAGCAGAAGTTTAGCTGTTATATGGGGTTAACTTTATGATTTAGTCGGCCGATTTGTGTAAGTGGTGGTGATAACGTCAGCTTAATGAACTACTGATTTTTTTGTTTATCGTTTGTTAAATCGGCAGATTTGCAACCCGTCTATGGCCTGTATAAAGAACTGTTTGAAGGCTGTGACCCTGCCCCATCTGTGACCCCACCCCATCTGTGACCCCGCCTCATCTGTGACCCCGCCCCATCTGTGACCCCGCCCCGGCTGTGACCTCCCTCCATGAGCTGATCTAAATGTATAACACAACACACCTCTTCTCCGCCCCAATTAGGAACTGATAAGGATCACATGAATTGGGGGGATGTTTCTCCAACACAGACCAGAGTGAAGAACAACAAGAGGTGAGAATCAACCAACACAAACAGACCAAAATATATACACTATTTGTTCTGAGGTTTGTAGAAGTCTATGCGTTGCTGAAGTTCCAGTTTGGAGTGGAGATGAGAGCAGCAATTTCCCCAGAGATAGCAGAAGTCTATGCGTTGCTGAAGTTCCAGTTTGGAGTGGAGATGAGAGCAGCAATTTCCCCAGAGATAGCAGAAGTCTATGCGTTGCTGAAGTTCCAGTTTAGACTTCCACTGATTTTGGTCGCTTCCAACAATTGTTTGGTTTAGGGCCCCACCAACACTCAAGGCACAATTTTATTTATTTTGTACCCCTTACATATTCACAAGGGGGGGCAGCATCAGGGCGACCCCTTTTATATAACGGGGTACCCTTATGCTAATGACCCCCCTGCCTGCAGACCCCCACCAGGCCAGGATTGTGGGGAAGAGGCCCTTGTCCCCATGCTGAGAGCACATGGCCTGGTAAGGCCCAGGGAGGGGAGGGCCGCTCGTTCATCTCCCCCCTTTCTGGCCTGCCAGGCCTGCGCTCGGATAAAGGTTCTGGTAGGAGGTTAGGAGGGACCCCACACTTTTTCCACCTATTTTTTGGGGGGTGGGGTTCCCCTTAGAAGGCCTATAAGGCCTAAAGTGCTTGGTATGGCTTTTAGGGGGAACCTCATGCACATTAAAAAATAAATTTCACTTTGGGGTCCTTCCTAGCCTTCCCACCAGACCCAAATGGTCTGGTAAGGATTAGGGGTACCCCCACTTTTTTTTTTTTTTTTTTTTTTTAATATAAATGTCAGTTGTGCTGCAGCAGGCTCTATACATTGTACAGATGTACAACTTTGCAGGGAGTTTATGGGGACCCCCAGGAATGATAATTAAGTTTTTAATTTTTTTGTTTTTTTACTTTAAGCAATGAAAAAATGACGGTCCCTTTAAAAACGGTACTTTTTGAATTTTGTTTTCACTGATTCCTGTCCCTCAGGGCCGTCCCCGAGTCCCCATACCACTTCTGGGGCCAATAACTGGCATAAAATCCTTCAGAATGGTCACTTTTCAATGTACAACTTCCAGTCCCATAGACTTGCATTGAGTTCAAAGTTGGCGGTTGAACTTTTGTCAAGTTCGAATGTTTGACCGCGAACTGAACAGGGGGGTGTTGGACCCGTCACTACTTATTACATGTCTGTGTCCTTCTGTACAAGAATTCTAAGTCCTCATGCACACGGGATGTTGTTACAGCGGCTGTTTTTGGTTTTTGATGATTTTTTTCTCCAGCCAGTAAACCCCCCAGCATGTTCTCCTCGGTGTCCATACACACAGAGACTGGAATCAGCGTTTTCTGGCTGGAAATAAAACCCAGAACTAGCGGGCTTCTAGATAAATGTTTTAGCTGTAAACACTCTCTGATGCTGAAAAACGTAGAAAAATGCAGCAAAATGCAGTAAATCGCGGCAAACCAGTGTTTTTTTAACTTTTTTTTACCAAAAAAACCTTGAAAAACAGCAAAACGTTGCTAAACTCTAATGCAAAAACGCTAAAAAAACTCCAGTATTTAAAGAGACTTTACACAGCTAATGTTACCAGCGTTATCACCCCCCCCCCCCCCCCCCGTGTACATGGAGCCTTCTAGCTATGTGTCTCAGTCCCAGCCTCCCCCTGTGTAGGAATGTACACCTCGCCCCGTGTAGGAGGGTACACCTCGCCCCGTGTAGGAGGGTACACCTCGCCCCGTGTAGGAGGGTACACCTCGCCCCATGTAGGAGGGTACAGAACGGGTCACACTGGTTATTATTATTATTACATGGAGTTTATATAGCGCCAAAGAGTTTGCTCAGCGCTGTACAATAGGGGGGACAATACATGGCACAATACAACAATAACAGACAGCGTACGAGGGGTAAGAGGGCCCTACTCCTTCGAGCTTACAATCTAGGAGGGAGGGGGTAGTGGTACAGGAGGAAGTGGCTGAGGGGAATGGAGTGGTGGGAGGAATGAGGGAGAATGGCCGTTAGGTGAGGGTGGGGTAGGCTTCCCTGAAGAGATGGGTTTTGAGGGAGCGCCTGAATGTGGGGGGGAAGGCGACAGTCTGATGGATTGGGGCAGTGATTTCCAGAGGATGGGGGAGGACCTGGAGAAGTCTTGCAGTCGTGCATGGGAGGAGGAGACCAGGGAGCAGGATAGAAGGAGGTCCTGTGAGGAGCGAAGGGTACGGGTAGGGTGGTACTTGGGGATCAGGTTGGTGAGGTAGTCAGGGGCAGTGTTGTGAACGGCTTTGTAGGTCAGGATTAGAAGTTTAAATTTGATGCGTTGGGCAATCGGGAGCCAGTGGAGGGAGAGGCAGAGGGGGGTGGCAGAGGTGGAGCGGTTGGTGAGGTGGATAAGTCTAGCCGCTGAGTTCAGGATGGTCTGAAGTGGGGAGAGCTTGCACTGGGGTAGGCCGGTGAGGAGGGAGTTGCAGTAGTCCAGGCGTGAGATAATCAGGGAGTGTACGAGTAGTTTAGTGGTGTCTGGGGTGAGGAAGGAGCGTATCTTGGCGATGTTGCAGAGGTGGAGCCTGCAGGTGTTTGTAAGTGATTTGACATGAGGTTGGAAGGAGAGATTCGAGTCAAGAATGATGCCAAGGACTTTGGCTTGCGGGGCGGGAATGATAGTGGAGTTGTTGGTGATGATGGATAGGATGGGGGGGCTGCGGGGTGGGGGAAAAACTCGGTTTTGGAGAGGTTAAGCTTGAGGAAATGTAGCGACATCCAGTCTGAGATGTCTTTTAGGAGGTGAGTGATGCGGGCGGAGATAGTGGGGGTGAGGAAAGGGGTGGAGAGGTAAATTTAAGTGTCGTCAGCGTAGAGGTGGTAGTTGAAGCCGTGGGAGTGTATGAGTTTGCCCAGTGAGGAGGTGTAGATGGAGAAGAGAAGGGGTCCAAGGACAGAGCATTGGGGGACCCCAACAGAGAGGGGGAGGGAGGGGGAGGTGGCACCGTTGTAGGTGACGCTGAAGGAGTGATGGGATAGGTAAGATGAGAACCAGGAGAGCGCAGTATCTCTGAAGCCAAGGGAGAGTAGTTTGTTAAGGAGGAGGGGGCGGTCAACTGTGTCAAAGGCCGCGGAGAGGTCCAGGAGAAGGAGGACAGAGTAGTCGCCCTTGGCTTTGGCGTTTAGAAGGTCGTTAGTGATTTTGAGGAGGGCAGTTTCGGTGGAGTGTAGGAGACGGAAGCCGGACTCTAGTGGGTCAAGGAGGTTACTGTCAGTAAGGTGGGCGCTTAGGCGATCGTAGACTATGCGCTCAAGGAGCTTGGAGGTGAGTGGCAGTAGGGAGATGGGTCTGAGGTTGTTGGGGTCCGCGGGATCCAGGGACGCCTTTTTGAGGATGGGGGTGATATGCGCGTACTTTAGGGGGGAGGGGAATGGGCCAGTAGAGAGGGAGAGATTGAAGATGTGGGTGAGGGAGCGCATGAGGGAAGAGGGGGGTGACCGGAGGAGTTTAGAGGGGATAGGGTCCAGGGGGCAGGTAGTGAGGCGGGCTTCTGAGAGGACCTTGGCGACTTCCTCAGTAGTGACAGGGCTGAGGGAGTGCAGTGCAGGGGGGGTTATGGTGGGTGGGGCCTTGGGAGTGGTGGGGGGCAGTGTGGATGTGAGGGCAGAGGAGGGAGGAGATGAAGGGGTGATGGGGGGGAGGCTAGGTGGGGAGGTAGATTGCGAGTTGACAATGTCTTTACGGATAGCGTCAATCTTGTTGTGGAAATGGGTGGCAATCTCGTGGGCGGTGAGTGAGGTACTGAGTGGAGGAGGGGGGGGGGGAGAGAGCAGGAAGTTGAAGGTGGAGAAGAGTCGGCGAGGGCAGGAGGAGACGGTGTTGATCAGGTTAACAAAGTAGGCCTGCTTGGCAGCGTGGAGGGAGGAGGTGTAAGTGAGGAAGGCAGATTTGTAGAGGGAGAATGCATGAGGGGACCTGGTTTTGCCCCATAGTCTCTCTAGCGCGCGACTGTGACGTTTTAGGCATTTAGTGCTGTCATTCTGCCATGGTTGGAGCGGTCTAGGTTTGATGATGCGTGTGGTTAGGGGTGCCAGAGAGTCTAGGGCAGCTGACAGTGAGTCGTTGTACAAGGTGGTGGCTATGTCAGGACATGACAGTGAGAGGATGCTGTCGTGTAGGCGGTTGGCGGCCGAGTGGAGGGGGGCTGGGTTCAGGTTGCGGAGGTTGTGGCTGGTGATGGTTTGGCGTTTTTTGGGGGGGGAGTTGGGGGAAGGGGAGATGGAGAACGTGATGAGGTTGTGGTCGGAGAGAGGGAAGGGGGTGTTAGAGAACTGGTTGAGGGTACAGAGGTGGGAGAAGACTAGGTCCAGGGTGTTCCCTTCGATGTGGGTGGAGGATTGCGTGTGCTGTGTGAGCGTGAAGGAGGAGGTTAGGTGGAGGAATTGGGAAGTAGCCGGGTTGTTGTCATTGATGGGGATATTGAAGTTCCCGAGGATGATGGTCGGTAGCTCAGAGGAGAGGAAGAAGGGAAGCCAGGCGGTGAAGTTGTCCAGGAAGAGGGGTATGGACCCAGGAGGTCTGTAGATCACTGCGATCCTTAGGGGGGTTGGTGAGAAGAGTCAGATGCAGTGCGCCTCAAAGGAGGTAAAGGATAGAGAGGGTGGGTTAGGGAGGACAAGGAAGGTGCACAGCGGTGATAGGAGCAAGCCGACACCACCACCTCTGCGACCGCTCAGTCTTGGCGAATGGGTCCAGATGAGACCTCCATGGGTGAGTGCCACAGGGGAAGTGGAGTCAGTGGCCTGTACCCAGGTTTCGGTACGGAGTGTCAGATTTTCACTTTCGTTTCTCTCTTCTGCTCTCAGCGATGGCGTCTTCTGATCTGAGGAAGGAGCTGGAATGTTCCGTCTGTCTGGAATTTTATACAGATCCTGTAACCCTGAGATGTGGACATAACTTCTGCCGGGACTGTATTGGCCGTGTGTTGGATACACAGGAGGGGTCTGGAGGTTATTCCTGTCCTGAATGTAATCAAAGCTTCAAGAAACGTCCTGTCCTTCAGAAGAATCTGAAGCTACGTAACATAGTGGAGAACTTCCAGTCTACCCATCCAGAGCAGGAGGAGTCCGGGGTCTTCTGTACTTACTGTATTCACACTCCTGTACCGGCTGTGAAATCCTGTCTGATGTGTGAAGCTTCTCTGTGTGACAACCACCTGAGAGTCCACAGCAAGTCACCAGAACACGTCCTATGTGACCCCACCACTTCCCTGAAGGACAGGAAATGCTCCATCCATAAGAAGATCTTGGAGTATTACTGCACTGAGGACTCCACCTGTATCTGTGTGTCCTGCAGCCTGGATGGAGAACATCGGGGACACCAGGTGGAGACTCTGGAGGAGGCCTCTGAGATGAAGAAGAAGAAACCGAGGAATGTTCTGCAGAAACTGATGACCAAAAGAGAGGAGATGGAGAAAAGAGTCCAGAGGCTGCAGGAACGCAGGAGGAAAGTACAAGGGAAAGCAGATGATGAAACCGAGAGAGTCACTGCCCTGTTCAGAGACCTCAGGAGACGTCTGGAAGACCTGGAGAAGAGAGTCCTGAGGGATATCTCAGGGTGGGCAGAGCGGGTCTCCCGTCCTATGTTGGATTATATTCGGGATCTGGAAATAAAGGAGGAGCTGTCCAGGAAGATGGAGGACATTGAGGAGCTGTGTAACATGACGGATCCACTGACTGTCCTACAGGAATCAGACACAGGTGACTTGTGTGATACTGAGGATGGAGATGAGGACAGAGAGAGACATGAGAACCTCCTCCATGATGGAGGGGATGTGGATGTGGGGGGGATCTCACACACATTACACACGGGTTTATCTGATATCATGTCTGGGGTCAATGTACAGAAATGTACAGGCACACATGTCTCTCCACATTCTACTACAAAGGGCAAAGGTCCTATCAATGCTCCATCATCCAGGCCAGACCCCCAACCCTCCCCCACTGGAGGACCAAATATTGGGGCTGTGCAGCAAACATGGGGGGTGTCGGGGATTACAGACATATTACTGGATGTGAGGACAGCTTGTAATCATCTACATATATCAGATGACGGGAAAACTGCATCCTGGTCATCATCACATCAGAATCGGCCAGAAACACCAGAGAGGTTCCAGGATTGTCCTCAGGTGATGAGCAGTCAGAGCTTCTCCTCCGGGAGACATTACTGGGAAGTGGATGTCGAGGGGTCCCAGTACTGGAGAGTCGGGATGTGTTACCCCAATATAGACAGGAGAGGAGGTCAGTCAGTGATTGGATGTAATAAGAAGTCCTGGGGGTTGGAGAGTGTGGGGTGGTTGGGGGGTAATCAGTACTCAGTGATACATGACAGTAATTGGACCCCATTCCCCAGCGGTGTCTCCAGTACCAGAGTCAGGATAGATCTGGATTATGAGGCCGGGCGGATCTCCTTCTATGATCTGTGTGACCCGATCCGACACCTCCACACCTTCACCACCACCTTCAATCAGCCCCTCCATGTTGCAGTATTTGTATTTGTAGGTTGTATAAAGATATGTGGGAGGAGCCAGAAGTGAGAGATCCGCCCAGAGACATCACAAGTGGGATGATCTGATTGGTGATTGGTGCAATACTCAGCCAATAGGAGGAAGGGCAGGAAACAGGAGTGATTTGTGGAGAAAGCTGCAGGTTCCGGGGCCGTCATCTTCATCCTAAACCTCACTTCACTCCCTAGTGTGTCACTGACCAGGAACAAGCATGGAGGAGGTCCGAGTGTTCCGCCTTCACTGGCTGCATGCTTGTTCTGGGTCAGTGACACCCTAAGTAGTGTAGCCAGGATGGAGATGATAGCCCTGGAGCCAGAACCTTCCAAGTGTATCTGTAGCCACAATGTGTGTTTTCAGTTTTGGATGGAGTGTGGAAGGATTAGAGCCCCTGTCAGTTTTTCTGCTATCCAGGACTCTGTTAGAATGGTTTCCTTTTACTTCCTGTCCTGCTGACAACAATTTCCCCGACAGGAAGTGAGGGGAAGTCTCTCTGTATTGGAGCCCTGCATAGCAGGACCGTCCTGGCTAGACATGTGACCACCAACACATTTCTTTTCCTTCACTTCCTTTCATTTCATTTCCCTCCATTTTCCGGTTTTGGAATTTGTTTAGTTTTGTTTTTTGTTTCAAATTCAGAAAATTCAAATCTAATTCAAAAAGTATTGAATCAGCATTCAGGTGTATTCTATTCAAAATTCCAATGTTGGAAAACTGTTATATTCGTTGTATTCTATTCAACTAAATTCAGAAATATAAATAATAAATTGATCAAATTTATTCTAAACGAAATTTGAATTTCAGAGCACAATTATATTCTATTTATTCTTTTCTAATATTTAATTTACAATTCTCTTTTCTATTCTATTATTTTCTATTGTATCCTTTTATTTTATATTCTATTCTGTTTTACTCTATTATTTTTTTTTTTATTCTGAATTTTGATTTGTAATGCAAGGAAGCGCACCTGCCTAGTCCTAGTCCTGGGAGACAATGTATGTCGCAGGATTGGTTTCCTCTCGGTGTCTCACCTGAGGCCACGCCCATCTCTGGGTGTATGGAGGGTGTATAGCCACTGGAATGCTCCACACAGAACCCCGCCCCTCCTCTCTATTCCAAGCTAAGACTCCGCCTTCCTCCATTCTGAGATGGATCTTTGTAACGATCGATGTGCACCCAGCATGCTGATCCTTCCTCTATATTCCAATGGCGGCTCATTCTTCTCATCTCTATTCATTGTCACAAATATTTCCTATAACCAGGAAGTGATGCAGCGCAACTCTGATAATGAGATTGATACGGATACTATATAAATATATACATAGAAATGACACCATGTATAAAGGTGACACCATGTGCAACAAACACACAAACCGTGACCTCCAGGGATCTATAATCAGTGACCCGATCCTCCGGGGATCTATAATCGGTGACCTGACCCTCCGGGGATCTATAATCGCTGACCCGATCCTCCAGGGATCTATAATCGCTGACCCGATCCTCCAGGGATCTATAATCGGTGACCTGACCCTCCGGGGATCTATAATCGGTGACCCGATCCTCCGGGGATCTATCATCGGTGACCCGATCCTCCGGGGATCTATCATCGGTGACCCGATCCTCCGGGGATCTATCATCGGTGACCCGATCCTCCGGGGATCTATCATCGGTGACCCGATCCTCCGGGGATCTATCATCGGTGACCCAATCCTCCGGGGATCTATCATCGGTGACCCGATGCTCCGGGGATCTATAATCGGTGACCCGATGCTCCGGGGATCTATAATTGGTGACCCGATCCTCTGGGGATCTATAATCGGTGACCCGATCCTCTGGAGATCTATAATCGGTGACCCGACCTTCCGGGGATCTATAATCGGTGACCCGATGCTCTGGAGATCTATAATCGGTGACCCGACCTTCCGGGGATCTATAATCTGTGACCCGACCCTCTGGAGATCTATAATCGGTGACCCGATCCTCTGGAGATCTATAATCGGTGACCCGACCTTCCGGGGATCTATAATCGGTGACCCGATCCTCCGGGGATCTATAATCGGTGACCCGACCCTCCGGGGATCTATAATCGGTGACCCGATGCTCCGGGGATCTCTAATCGGTGACCCGACCCTCCGGGGATCTATAATCGGTGACCCGATCCTCCGGGGATCTATCATCGGTGACCCGATCCTCCGGGGATCTATCATCGGTGACCCGATCCTCCGGGGATCTATCATCGGTGACCCGATCCTCCGGGGATCTATCATCGGTGACCCGATCCTCCGGGGATCTATCATCGGTGACCCGATGCTCCGGGGATCTATAATTGGTGACCCGATCCTCTGGGGATCTATAATCGGTGACCCGATCCTCTGGAGATCTATAATCGGTGACCCGACCTTCCGGGGATCTATAATCGGTGACCCGATGCTCTGGAGATCTATAATCGGTGACCCGACCTTCCGGGGATCTATAATCTGTGACCCGACCCTCTGGAGATCTATAATCGGTGACCCGATCCTCTGGAGATCTATAATCGGTGACCCGACCTTCCGGGGATCTATAATCGGTGACCCGATCCTCCGGGGATCTATAATCGGTGACCCGACCCTCCGGGGATCTATAATCGGTGACCCGATGCTCCGGGGATCTCTAATCGGTGACCCGACCCTCCGGGGATCTATAATCGGTGACCCGACCTTCCGGGGATCTATAATCGGTGACCCGACCTTCCGGGGATCTATAATCGGTGACCCGACCCTCTGGGGATCTATAATCGGTGACCTGACCCTCCGGGGATCTATAATCAGTGACCTGATCCTCAATGGATCCCAAGTGTGCACAGTGAATGTTGAACCCCTCAGAAGATGGGATGTCAGATGGAAGCAATACTAATGGTACGGTATAATTGTAGCAGATATAAGAAGCGCCACAGAAAATACAAAACAAATCAAATAATAAGCAGCACCTCTAACCAAAAAAGGTAAAATATGTACAAATAAAAAGTGCGCTAATTATTCACAAAACATGCAAGAATAAATAATAAGAATATAAATAAATTCATAAATATAAACATAAGTCCGGCCCCCATAACAGTGATAGTCCAATACAACTTAATGTCAATCTTGAAAACAACCCCCCCCCCCCCCCCCGTGTGCGAATCCGACACCAGATGACGGGAATCCCCTCACCAGAGCTATATGCTGATTATATTATAAACCAGCATGATGGCATGTTGCTCTGGGAGCGATGATCTGCAGGATATCCCAGTAGAGGAACAGCAACCAATAGGGATCCAATCAGCACATAGGGAACAGCTAAGCAGCAAATGATCTTCCAATAACATGGGCAAAGCTGGAGGAATCAGAAGAGATCTGATGGTGCAGGACGTTTAATACCAGTAAAATGTTATTAGTAACGTATAACACTCACCAGGAAGGTGTCCAGCCGACAGCAGCAATGACACCTCTATAATGCCACATCCACGAGGGAAAAACCAAAGAATGAACCTCCTGCACCGCGATCACACAGCCGACACCAGCAATGACACCTCTATAATGCCACATCCACGAGGGAAAAACCAAGGGACGAACCTCCTGCACCGCGATCACACAGCCGACACCAGCAATGACACCTCTATAATGCCACATCCACGAGGGAAAAACCAAGGGAGGAACCTCCTGCACCGCGATCACACAGCCGACACCAGCAATGACACCTCTATAATGCCACATCCACGAGGGAAACACCAAGGGACGGACCTCCTGCACCGCGATCACACAGCCGACACCAGCAATGACACCTCTATAATGCCACATCCACGAGGGAAAAACCAAGGGACGGACCTCCTGCACCGCGATCACACAGCCGACACCAGCAATGACACCTCTATAATGCCACATCCACGAGGGAAAAACCAAGGGACGGACCTCCTGCACCGCGATCACACAGCCGACACCAGCAATGACACCTCTATAATGCCACATCCACGAGGGAAAAACCAAGGGACGGACCTCCTGCACCGCGATCACACAGCCGACACCAGCAATGACACCTCTATAATGCCACATCCACGAGGGAAAAACCAAGGGACGGACCTCCTGCACCGCGATCACACAGCCGACACCAGCAATGACACCTCTATAATGCCACATCCACGAGGGAAAAACCAAGGGACGGACCTCCTGCACCACGATCACACAGCCGACACCAGCAATGACACCTCTATAATGCCACATCCACGAGGGAAAAACCAAGGGACGGACCTCCTGCACCGCGATCACACAGCCGACACCAGCAATAACACCTCTATAATGCCACATCCACGAGGGAAAAACCAAGGGACGGACCTCCTGCACCGCGATCACACAGCCGACACCAGCAATGACACCTCTATAATGCCACATCCACGAGGGAAAAACCAAGGAACGAACCTCCTGCACCGCGATCACACAGCCGAGACCAGCAATGACACCTCTATAATGCCACATCCACGAGGGAAAAACCAAGGGACGAACCTCCTGCACCGCGATCACACAGCCGACACCAGCAATGACACCTCTATAATGCCACATCCACGAGGGAAAAACCAAGGGACGAACCTCCTGCACCGCGATCACACAGCCGACACCAGCAATGACACCTCTATAATGCCACATCCACGAGGGAAAAACCAAGGGACGTACCTCCTGCATCGCGATCACACAGCCGACACCAGCAATGACACCTCTATAATGCCACATCCACGAGGGAAAAACCAAGGGATGAACCTCCTGCACCGCGATCACACAGCCGACACCAGCAATGACAGCCTCTATAATGCCACATCCACGAGGAAAAAACCAAGGAACGAGCCTCCTGCACCGCGATCACACAGCCGACACCAGCAATGACACCTCTATGCCACATTCACGAGGGAAAAACCAAGGGAGGAACCTCCTGCACCGCGATCACACAGCCGACACCAGCAATGACACCTCTATGCCACATCCACGAGGGAAAAACCAAGGGAGGAACCTCCTGCACCGCGATCACACAGCCGACACCAGCAATGACACCTCTATGCCACATCCACGAGGGAAAAACCAAGGGAGGAACCTCCTGCACCGCGATCACACAGCCGACACCAGCAATGACACCTCTATGCCACATCCACGAGGGAAAAACCAAGGGACGGACCTCATGCACCGCGATCTCACAGCCGACAGCTGGGACGAACATTCCAACGTCACGTCCAGTAAGGCCACCTCCTCACCTCGCCCCTTCAGTCTCCTTCAGTCTCCTCCTCACCTCGCCCCTTCAGTCTCCTCCTCACCTCGCCCCTTAAGTCTCCTTCAGTCTCCTCCTCACCTCGCCCCTTCAGTCTCCTCCTCACCTCGCCCCTCCGGTCTCCTCCTCACCTCGCCCCTCCAGTCTCCTCCTCACCTCGCCCCTCCAGTCTCCTCCTCACCTCGCCCCTCCGGTCTCCTCCTCACTTCGCCCGTTCAGTCTCCTCCTCACCTCGCCCCTTCAGTCTCCTCCTCACCTCTTCAGTCTCCTCTCACATTACTAACCTACTAAGTGACATATCGGCATGGATGTCACTCCACTTTCTCAAACTCAATCTTTCCAAAACTGAGCTCTTAGTATTCCCTCCAGCCTATGCCCCCACCCATGACTTCTCCATATTAAAATAAATATTTTTTATCATTTTTATCATTTTTTTTAGCATTTTTAAGTATTTTCATTTATTCCTGTTTAGTATCCTATATTAATATTAATTATATTGGATTTTAGCCCTGTTTAAGCAGTATTTAGTATCCTATATGCATTTTAAGGGCTTTGAATGTGTTTCATTCAATATTTAATGTCATTCTATTCATTTTTATTTCATGCTAATCATTTATCTCATGGGGGTTTTTAGTTATGTTCTCTATATTTCATTATGATATTCTTATTATGCTGTTTATTCTTTTACTGACCTGTTTTAGAATATTGTATGCCCCATTATTAATAGGATGGTTTTTTGCCATAGAGCGGTATATGCGCATTATCTTTCCCCACTGGGAAATCACTATGTTTGGGCATTCTGCATATAGATCAGCAAATGACCCCATCAGCATGCCCACTATGCACCCTGCCGCATCGCTGCTTTGTTTTTTACTCACTTATATGAGGTTTGCCAAACCGTCACAATCATTCCAGTGACAGGTCTTCAGCCTGTACATATATTTACCGGACTATGGCAAAATGGCGCTCACGGATGTGCACGTGGCCGTTTACGCACTCTGACAATATGGCACGGGTGAACCGCGCATGCGCCAGCCATTACCTGATAAGCCGCACGTACCGCGCATGTGCAAAGCACAGGAAGACGGCATGAGCGCACTGCACATGTGCCGGCATCTTATGATTTTCATTCACACTGTGTATGTATGTGTGTATATATGTACAGTCAGGTCCATAAATTTTGGGACATCGACACAATTCTAACATTTTCGGCTCTATACACCACAATGGATTTGAAATGAAACAAACAAGATGTGCTTTAACTGCAGACTGTCAGCTTTAATTTGGGGGTATTTACATCCAAATCAGGTGAACGGTGTAGGAATTACAACAGTTTGCATATGTGCCTCCCACTTGTTAAGGGACCAAAAGTAATGGGACAGAATAATAATCATAAATCAAACTTTCACTTTTTAATACTTGGTTGCAAATCCTCTGCAGTCAATGACAGCCTGAAGTGTGGAACGCATAGACATCACCAGATGCTGGGTTTCATCCCTGGTGATGCTCTGCCAGGCCTTTACTGCAACTGTCTTCAGTTCCTGCTTGTTCTTGGGGCATTTTCCCTTCAGTTTTGTCTTCAGCAAGTGAAATGCTCAATCAGATTCAGGTCAGGTGATTGGCCATTGCAGAACATTCCACTTCTTTGGTTGCTTTTGCAGTCTGCTTTGGGTCATTGTCCATCTGCACTGTGAAGCGTCCAATGAGTTGTGAAGCATTTGGCTGAATATGAGCCGATAATATTCCCGAAACACTTCACAATTCATCCGGCTGCTTCTGTCAGCAGTCACATCATCAATAAATACAAGAGAAGCAGTTCCATTGGCAGCCATACATGCCCACGCCATGACACTACCACCACCATGATCACTGATGAGGTGGTATGCTGAGGATCATGAGCAGTTCCTTCTCCATACTCTTCTCTTCCCATCACTCTGGTACAAGTTGATGTCGGTCTCATCTGTCCATAGGATGTTGTTCCAGAACTGTGAAGGCTTTTTTACATGTCGTTTGGCAAACTCTAATCTGGCCTTCCTGTGTTTGAGGCTCACCAATGGTTTCCATCTTGTGGTGAACCCTCTGTATTCACTCTGGTGAAGTCTTCTCTTGATTGGTGACTTTGACACACATACACCTACCTCCTGGAGAGTGTTCTTGATCTGGCCAACTGTTGTGAAGGGCGTTTTCTTCACCAGGGAAAGAATTCTTCGCTCATCCCCCACAGTTGTTTTCCGTGGTCTTCCGGGTCTTTTGGTGTTGCTGAGCTCACCGGTGCGTTCCTTCTTTTTAAGAATGTTCCAAACAGTTGTTTTGGCCACGCCTAATGTTTTTGCTATCTCTCTGATGGGTTTGTTTTGTTGTTTCAGCCTAATGATGGCTTCCCTGATAGTGACAGCTCTTTGGATCTCATCTTGAGAGTTGACAGCAACAGATTCCAAATGCAAATAGCACACTTGAAATGAACTCTGGACCTTTTATCTGCTCATTGTAATTGGGATAATGAGGGAATAACACACACCTGGCCTTGGAACAGCTGAAAAGCCAATTGTCCCATTACTTTTGGTCCCTTAACAAGTGGGAGGCACATATGCAAACTGTTGTAATTCCTACACCGTTCACCTGATTTGGATGTAAATACCCTCAAATTAAAGCTGACAGTCTGCAGTTAAAGCACATCTTGTTTGTTTCATTTCAAATCCATTGTGGTGTATAGAGCCAAAAATGTTAGAATTGTGTCCATGTCCCAATATTTATGGACCTGACTGTAGATATTAAACAATAATTAATATAAAAAGTCCATACATAAACATCTGTGATATTCCGAAAAAAAATCTTCATGCAAGTGATAGTGCCAAGGTGGTCTTCACTCTGGTGTAAAAAAATCCTGAAACGGCAGCAATGCCTGCTCACCTCCACACACTGACCCACACAGGGCCCAAAAGCTAATAGTCACCCCAATAACGAATATTTTTAGATGTTTCCTCATCAAAGGGACAGTAAGATGAGACTTAGACTCCTCTCAAACGCACCTTATCCACTCCACCTCCACTCAAGGCCATGTAAGTGAGACACAAAGCAAAGATCCTTCCATAGTGCAGGAAGCATTTATTAGGAAAAAGGTATAACAGATATTGCACTCACATGTATTCCCAGTATAAACCGCCTGTCACCACATCCTATGGGTGTAATGCATGATAACTGGGTAGAGCAATATGGCCGTTGCGCCCGGAAATGCATCACCTCGTAACCGGAAATGGCGTACCGACGCGTTGCGTCACGTGCCTCGTGACTTCATCAGGGTTTTGAACTTCCACCTGTATGCGATTCCTCTGGATCGAAGGAGCTCAAGTAGGGGGCAGAGATGTTTCCTATGCTGTAAAGTTATATGGGATAGATCCTGAAAAAGTGTCATTTCAGCCCCATGATAAGTGACGCGGCTTCTATTCCTCGCCCGCCGTAGGATCTCCTCCTTCACACGAAAGCTGGTAATGCAACATATTACATCCCTAGGAGGGTCCGTATCTCTGCTTCTGGGGCGTAGCGCCCTGTGTAGGGGTTCAATTTCAACCGGCGTGTTAGGCGTCTGCCCCTATTATCTAAGTCCTCCAAATGTCTATGAAGTTCATGAATATGAGCAGTATGGGCCTCAGCAGTGCCCCTTACCTCGTGTAGTGCAGCTTCATGGCGGGCTGAAGTTCCTTCCACCTCCTCCAGCCTCATGGCCACGGCTTCCATATTAAGTGTAAGATGAGATATGGCGGCTGATAGATTCTTTAATGTCCGCCGCCACCTCTCTTGTCAGCCATGGAGAGAATTTTGCTGGCGGGAGCTGATGCCGCTGTCTGTCAGCCCCGAGTGATCTCTGGGCAGGCTCCATGCAGGGCTCGCGGCCCGGTCCGCACATGGCGCCGAGGCTGCAGCTTCCCTCGGCTGTGTCCGAAAGAGTTTGTGTATCTGGCGGTTGAGCTGGGTGCCCGTGTCCCACGGAGAGCAGGACCGAGGGGTGGATGAGTTGCGCTCTGATTTCCCCATAGTCTGAGCATCGGGTGTCCCGTGCAGGAGTATCAGCAGACCTCTGTGTGTCGCAGCGAGTGGATTGGGCGGCCATCTCCGTCGGTGTCAAAGCCACGCCCCCTGTTGCTGCATCTTTAGTGTTCCCCTTTTGTGTCGGCACTGGTATCCTTTTTTTTTTTTTTTTTTTTTTTCTTGTATTTTTTATAATTTATTATTTTTAATTTTGTTTTTATTTATTTAGTAGCTGCAGCACTTAAACCATTTATGGCATAATTGTTGTTCCTCCTTCTGCATCAGCAGTAGCCCATTTTTTTTTTTTTGGCTTTCTGAATTTTTTTATTTATTTATTTTTTGTTTCCGCAGCAGCCAAACTATTGAGGGCATAATTGCTGTTCCCCTTTCTCAGTCAAAAGTGTTCTTCCTGCTGCGTCACCATTTTTTTTTGGCTTTCTTAATTTTTTACCATTTTATTTTATTACTGCTGTGGCCAAAAAAATTAATGTATCCATAGTTACTGTAGCCCCTATTTTCTGTAAAAAAAAAAAAAACCCAAAAAACAAAGTGCACCAAGCACAAACATATTGCACCCCAGCACCAAAATCCCATCCCACACAGAAAAATAAAGTAGAAAAATCCCCTAAAAAATCCCCATCATGTCGGAAAGGCCAAGAAGGAGAGGCAGATGTTCACAGGCAGCTAAGAGAGGGCAAGCAGCCTCTGTGTCCACATTGACCAGTGGTGGCCGTGGACATGGTGGATCCTCTGCAGGCAGGGCACGCTTGTCCTTTGTTTCTGGTGCTGGCCGTATTATTGAGCCACAACATGCAGAAGAGGTGGGGGAGGGGATAACTCAGTCATCCTCAACCTCCTCATCCTCTGTCACCCAGGATCATACTATTTTGCCTTCCACCGCAGCTGCCAAAGCGGCCTGTTCCACAGGCTCCTTGTCCACCACAGCTGCTCCTTCCGTAGCCCCACCATCATGCATGGAGGAGTCACCTCAATCATGTGATCCTGGTGTCAGTCCCATGCTGCTGGAGGATGCGCAGCAATCTGAATGCTCCGATGTTGGTTCCCAGGATGAGGAAAGGAGTGACGTGAGCCTAGAGAGAGGGGGCGCCAGTGAGGGAAAAGAAATTGGCAGTCATGTTCCCCCAGCCGCAGCACACTGCCAAGTTGGGTCCAGTGACGAGGAGGATGGGGATGATGAGGTTACTGACTGTACTTGGGTGAGAGAACAGAGGAGGACAGTGAGGAGGAGGCAGAACTCCAACGAGGCAGGATGTCCTCCAGGGACAGGCGTAAGGACAGCCAACCGATGGCATCACATGATAGAGCTCCTCAGGTGCCGGGCACTGCTGACTCCATGCAGACTTCCACAAGTTCTCTGGTGTGGGCTTATTCCAACACATGTGCAGCAGATCGCAGCATTGCTATTTGTAGTCTCTGTCTGAAGCAGACCAAGCGTGGCCAAAACACCAGCCGCTTGGGCACCACATGCTGGACCAGACATATGACGAGCTGCCATGCAACCCATTGGTAACAGCACCTGAAAGGCCCACATCCGAAAACAGTGCAGACTTCTTCTTGGTCCTCATCTGGGATCTCTACCTCCTCTGTAATACATCCGGTCTTCTCAACAGCCTCCACTGAGAGGAGTGATGGTACAGCAATGGGTGCCACAGGTCCTGCACCCCATCTGATAGCAGTACACCACCTGATCATTTCAGCAGCAACATTTCACTACCCCATTTGCTGAACCGTGAAAAAAAATTCTGTCCCACCCGTCCACATGTCCCACCCGTCCACATGTCCCAGCCATCCACATGTCCCACCCATCCACATGTCCCACCCATCCACATGTCCCACCCATCCACATGCTCAGCATCTAAATGCTAGCCTGGCCAAATTGCTGCATTACAACTGCTGCCTTTCCATCTGGTGGACTCTGCCCCCTTCCGGGAATTTGCAGAATGTTCCGTACCACAGTGGCAGCTTCTGAAAAGACAATTGTTTTCAATAAGTCCATTCCAGCTCTGTACCATCATGTGGAAGGCAATGTTTTGGCCTCATTGGACAGGGCAGTCAGCAGCAAGGTCCACATTACTGATGACACATGGTCCAGCAGGCGTGGTCAGGGACATTACATATCCTTCACGGCACACTGGGTAACTCTACTAGCTGCTGGGAAGGATGCAGGACAGGGTTCAGTGCTGGAGCTTGTTCCACCACCATGCCTCCAAAAAGCTAGTGGTGATTCTGCCACATCTGTCTGCCCCACCCCCTCCTCTGCCTCTATGGCCTCTTCTGCTGAATTGTTGTCCTCTGAACCAGCAGTGCTCCGTAAGCATTCAAGGGGCTACACAAGCAGTCAGGCTAAAAGATGCCACGTGGTGCTTCAGCTGGTCTGTCTAGGGGACAGGAGCCACTCCGGGCCAGAGATTCTGTCAGCTCTGCAGGGGCCAGCTCAGAGATGGTTGACACCACAGAAGACTGAGCCATGAATGGTTGTATGTGACTATGGCACCACCCTTCTCTCCGTCCTCCGACAGAGGCACTTGACACATGTTTCATGTATGGTACATGTCCTGAATTTGGTGGTGCAGTGTTTCTTGAACAGGTACCCAGGCTTTCAAGATCTTCTGAGGTAGGCCAGAAAAGTCTGTGGCCTTTTTCGACATTCATACACGCCCAATGTTCGGCTGGCTGACATTCAACGGGAATTTAACCTGCCCACCAACCACCTCATTTGTGACATGTCCACCAGGTGGAACTCAACATTGGCAATGCTGCAGCGGCTGCACACACTGCAGAGGGCCAACAATGACTACCTGTGTGAATATGGCACAAGGACAGGCTCAAGGGGGCTTGGCTTCTTTTCGCCATGCCAGTGGATTCTGAAAAGGAGGATGCATGCACTGCCCTGTCACCATTTGAGGAGGCCACAGGGATGGTGAGCCGTGACAATGCATGCATCAGTGACATTATCCCTCTAGTCTTCCTGCTGGAGCACACGCTGCGTGGAATCATGGACAGGGCACTTGAGGAAGAACAGAGGGAGGAAGAGGAGGATTTCCTGTCCTCTCAAGGCCTCCGTTATGCAGAAACCATTCCTGCGGGGCCACAAAATACACAGCAGGAGGAGGAAGAGAAGGAGGAGGAGGATTGCAGCAGCATGGAAGTACAGGATCACATACAGCAGTCTTCAAGGGGTGGTTTTCAGTTCCCAGAAACCCAGCCAGGAGTAGTGCATCACTGGGAGGAGGTAGTTCCTGATAATGTAATCCTCAGTGACCCAGAGGACTCAAAATCTAATGCCTCTTAAAACGTACGGTGCATGGGCTCCCTGATTCTGCAAAGTCTGCATAAGGGCCTGAGGATTCGGGGTATCAAGGAGAGGGATCAATACTAGTTGGCAACCCCTCTTGATCCACCTTACAAGAGTGAAGTTGCAGAGTTCATCCAGTCTTCATAGAGGGAGCAGAGGATGAAACATCTTGAGGACGCCTTCAAAATAAATTGGTGTAGAACCTTTCCAGACAATAGGAGGTTACCATTTCCTGGACAACATGTATCTGAGGCTTCGTTCTGTCAAAGGAAAAGTGATGGAGAAGGTGGCCGGCTAACCGATGCCTTCAAACAGTTCTTTAGTCCTCAGAGCCCAGGACTGTGGGGCAAGGGGCAAGAGCAGACTTGGAGACCTTGGCCTGTCCTGCATCCAGCGTGCTTTCCGAACGGACATTCAGTGCTGCTGGAGATTTTGTGACGGATAAAAAAGTGCGTCTGTCCACAGACTCCGCTGACCAGCTGACATTTATCAACATGAATCAGTCCTGGATCAACAGCAACTATCTTGTCCCTGATGCTGATGTAACTGATTCCATTTGTTAGGGATCTGGGATCCCTTGAAGACTGCCTATGCTGCCTATCCTATTCCTCAATCCTGCTTATGGTCGCTTCCAACAAATTATTTGGTTTAGGGCACCACCAACACTCAAGGCCCAATTTTTTGGCACCAGTTTCACAGGTACATGTCATTTTAATTTTTTTTTATTTTTCTGTAATTGTTACCAATTTTTAACTGCAGGGCCCCTGCCTGCGCCCAGCAAGAGAGGCTGTGAGGGGTTACAGTGTTCAGGCACCACCAACACCCAAGGCCCAATTTTATTTATTTTGTATCTCTTACTCATTCACAGGGGGGGGCAGCATCAGGGTGCCCCCTTTTATATAAAGGAGTACCCTTATGCTAATGACCCCCCTGCCAGCAGACCCCCACCAGGCCAGGATTGTGGGGAAGAAGCCCTTGTCCACAAGCCGAGAGCACATGGTCTGGTAAGGCCCAGGGATTGGAGGGACGCTCATTCGTGTCCCCCCCCCCCCCCCCTTCTGGCCTGCCAGGCCTGTGCTCGGATAAAGGGTCTGGTAGGAAGTTAGGAGGGACCCCACACTTTTTCCACTTTTTTTGGGGGGGTGGGGTTCCCCTTAGAAGGCCTAAAGGGCCTGGTTTGGCTTTTAGGGGGAACCCCATGCACTTTGAAAATAAATTCACTGTGGGGTCCCTCCTAACCTCACTGGACCTAAAGGGTCTGGTAAGGATTAGGGGGGACCCCACACTTTTTTTTTTAATATAAATGTCAGACGTGCTGCAGCAGGCTCTATACATTATACAGATCTGCAACTTTGCAGGGAGTTTATGGTGACCCCCCAGGAATGATAATTACATTTTGTTATAAGTCTGTAATAAGCTCACCTCTGTCCATGACCTCTTTGTCTCCCGCTCCCTTAACCTACTAGCAATTACAGAAACCTGGCTCCAAGCAGCAGATTCTTCCTCCCCCACTCATTCTCGGAGACTTTAACATCCCTATTAATGTCACCAACCCGGCTACATCCCAACTCTTCAACATAACCTCATCCTTTGCATTAGCACAATGTATACCGTCCTCCACTCACTCTGATGGACACAGTCCTCCATGGTCCTCCACTCACTCTGATGGACACAGTCCTCCATGGTCCTCCACTCACTCTGATGGGAATACATTACACCTTGTCTTCTCTTATCTTTGCACTCCCTACAACCTCACAAACACCCCCTTTCCTCTCTCTGATCACAATCTCATCACCTTCATAGTGTTCTCATCTTCAAACACCTATCCCTCCAAGAGGCAAACCATTACCCACAGAAACCTTCACAACTTGAACCCGGCTCCTTCCACTCTGCAGCTGACCAACTCTATGACAATATCTCTCCCCTGTCCTGCCCTGACCTGGCCACTGCTGTCTATATCAATTCGCTTTCATCCGCATTAGACACGCTTGCTCCCCTAACAACACGAAGCATCAGGCCCCGACCGTTACAACCTTGGCAGACTGACCACACCAGAAGTCTTAAACGACATAGTCGTGTGCTGGAGCGATTGAGGAGTAAAACCAAATCCCAGCAAGCATTCATACGATATAAATCTGCTTTCTTAACATACAATTCCTCCCTTCATGCTGCCAAACAAGCCTACTTTGTCACTCTTATTAATACCTTCTCTTCCAGTTCTCGTCATCTCTTCTCTACTTTTAACTCTCTACTTAGTCCGCCTCCACTTCCACCCAGTACCTCACTCACGGCTCACAAGATTGCAAATCACTTCAAAAACAAGATTGATGCAATTCGTAGGGGCATCTCCACTGCACAGCCATCCATCCTACTCAGCATTCCTTATACTAAACCTCCCTCAACACTTTCCTCTTTTGACCCCGCTACTACCGAAGAGGTCACTAAGGTTTTCTCAGAAGCCCGTCTCACTACCTGCCCCCTGGATCCTGTCCCCTCACAACTACTACAGTCACCCTCTTCTTCCATCCTATGCTCCCTCACTCACATATTCAATCTTTCCCTCTCTACTGGTGCCTTCTCCTCCCTTCTAAAGCATAAGCACATCACTCCCATACTTAACAAGCCCTCCCTGGACCCCACCAACCTGAACAACTTTAGACCCATCTCCCTGCTGCCATTTACCTCTAAACTCCTAGAACGCTTAGTCTACAATCGCCTGAGCTCCTCCCTCACCGACAACAACCTTCCTGACCCTTTACAGTCTGGCTTTTGCTCACTACACTCCACTGACACTGCCCTACTAAACCTCACTAATGATCTACTAACTGCTAAAACCAACGGCCACTACTCCATACTCATCCCAACCAATGACCACTACTCCGTACTCATCCCAACCAATGGCCACTACTCCATACTCATCCCAACCAATGGCCACTACTCCGTACTCATCCCAACCAATGGTCACTACTCCATACTAATCCCAACCAATGGCCACTACTCCGTACTCATCCCAACCAATGGCCACTACTCCGTACTCATCCCAACCAATGGCCGCTACTCCGTACTCATCCCAACCAATGGCCGCTACTCCGTACTCATCCCAACCAATGGCCACTACTCCGTACTCATCCCAACCAATGGCCACTACTCCGTACTCATCCCAACCAATGGCCACTACTCCGTACTCATCCCAACCAATGGCCACTACTCCGTACTCATCCCAACCAATGGCCACTACTCCGTACTCATCCCAACCAATGGCCACTACTCCGTACTCATCCCAACCAATGGCCACTACTCCGTACTCTTACTACTTGACCTCTCTGCAGCTTTTCATACAGTTGACCATCCCCTCCTCCTCAAAAAACTCCACTCTCTTGGCCTCAGAGACACCACCCTCTCCTGGTTCTCCTCCTACCTATCCAAGCACTCTTTCAGTGTTACTTTCTCTTCACTCCCTTTCTCCGTAGGGGTCCCTCAAGGTTCTGTCCTTGGACCCCTTCTCTTCTCCTTCTACACCTCTTCCCTTGGTCAGTTGATAAACTCCCATGGCTTTAAATACCATCTCTATGCTGATGACACACAAATCTATCTCTCTACCCCTCACCTCACCCCTTCAGTCTCCTCTCACATTACTAACCTACTAAGTGACATATCGGCATGGATGTCACTCCACTTCCTCAAACTCAATCTTTCCAAAACTGAGCTCTTAGTATTCCCCCCAGCCTATGCCCCCTCCCTCGACTTCTCCATCAAGATCAATAACACAACCATCAGTCCCTCCCCTTATGCCAGAGTACTTGGTGTAATCCTAGACTCCCATATGTCCTTTCAGCCCCAAATCCAATCGCAGTCCAAATCTTGTAGACTTCACTCCTCAACATCTTCAAGATACGAAGGTTCCTAATGACGGAAACCACTTGTCATATCTCGCCTTGACTATTGTAACTCCCTCCTCATTGGCCGACCTCATCACAGGCTATCCCCCTCTTCAGTCTATCATGAATGCCACTGCCAGACTCATCCACCTTATTAACCGTTCTGTATCTGCCACCCCTCTCTGTCAATCCCTCCAATGGCCTCCATTCAGTGTCCTCCACTCCTCTCTGCCAATCCCTCCACTGGCCTCCACTCAGTGTCCTCCACCCCTCTCTGCCAATCCCTCCACTGGCTTCCCATTGCCAAACGGATAAAATTCAAAGCACTAACACTGACGTATAAAGCCATTTATAACACTGCCCCAAATTACATCGCCAATCTTGTCTCCAAATATCACCCAAACCGTACTCTCCGCTCCTCGCAAGACCTCCTAATCTCTAGCTCCCTTGTCCCCACCTCCCATGCTCGTCTCCAGGACTTCTCCAGAGCTTCCCCCATCCTCCTGGAACTCTTTACCCCAATCTACCAGACTATCGCCTACTCTGCTCACTTTTAGGCGATCTCTGAAAACCGATCTCTTCAGAGAAGCCTATCCTGCCCTCAGCTAATAATGGAATCTTCTACTCTTCCAACCACTCCATCCCCCACAGTTACTACCTTTTGTACCACTAGCCCCTCCCTTTTAGATTGTAAGCTCCAAGGAGCAGGACCCTCAAATCCCTCTTGTATTGAACTGTATTGTTACTGTATTGTCTCCTGCTATAATGCAAAGTGCTGAGCAAATTGTTGGCGCCATAAATCCTGTAGACTTGCATTGAGTTCGAAGTTTGCAGTTAAACCTTTGTCAAGTTTGAATGTTCAACCGAACAGGGGGGTGTTCAACCCGTCACTACTTATTACATGTCTGTGTCCTTCTGTACAAGAATTCTAAGTCCTCATGCACACGGGATGTTGTTACAGCGGCTGTTTTTGGATTTAGATGATTTTTTTTCTCCAGCCAGGAAACCCCCCAGCATGTTCTCCTCGGTGTCCATACACACAATATTTATTGGCTGGAAATAAAACCCAGAACTAGAGGGCTTCTAGAGGACTTTTTTTTAGCTGTAAACACTCTCTAATGCTGAAAAACACAGCAAATCGCGGCAAACCAGCGTTTTTGGACTTTTTTTTACAAAAAAAACCCAGCAAAATGTCCCTAAACGCTAATGCAAACATGCTAAAAAAAAACTCCAGTTTTTAAGGAGACTTTACACAGCTAACCTTACCAGTGTTATCAAAACGCCCCCCCAGTGTGCATGGAGCCTTCTAGCTAAGTGTCTCAGTCCTGGCCTCTCCTTAGGAATGTACACCTCCCCCACCCCCCACCCCCTTTGTAGGAGTGTACAGAATGGGTCACACTGGTAACAGAGTGTCAGAGACTTTCTGTTTCATTCCTCTCTTCCACTCTCAGAGATGGCGTCTTCTGATCTGAGGAAGGAGCTGGAATGTTCCATCTGTCTGAACATTTATAGAGATCCTATAATCCTGAGATGTGGACACAACTTGTTCTGGGACTGTATTGGCCGTGTGTTGGATACACAGGAGGGGTTTGGAGGTTATTCCTGTCCTGAATACAGAGAAGAGTTCCAGGAGCGTCCTGCACTGAGGAGGAACATAACACTACGTAACATAGTGGAGAACTTCCAGTCTACCCATCCAGAGCAGGAGGAGTCCGGGGTCTTCTGTACTCACTGTATTCACACTCTTGTACCGGCTGTGAAATCCTGTCTGCATTGTGAAGCTTCTCTGTGTGACAACCACCTGAGAGTCCATAGCAAGTCACCAGAACACGTCCTATGTGACCCCACCACTTCCCTGAAGGACAGGAAATGCTCCATCCATAAGAAGATCCTGGAGTATTACTGCACTGAGGACTCCACCTGTATCTGTGTGTACTGTGGGTTCATTGGAGAACATAGAGGACACAAGGTGGAGACTCTGGAGGAGGCCTCTGAGATGAGAAAGAAGAAACTGAGGAATGTTCTGCAGAAACTGATGACAGAGAGAGAGGAAACGGAGAAAAGAGTCCAGAGTATGCAGGAACGCAGGAGGAACGTACAAGGAAAAGCAGATGATGAAACTGAGAGAGTCACTGCCCTGTTCAGAGACCTCAGGAGACGTCTGGAAGACCTGGAGAAGAGAGTCCTGAGGGACATCTCTGAGTGGGCAGAGCGGTTCTCCTGTCCCATGTTGGATTATATTCGGGATCTGGAAATAAAGAAGGAGGAGCTGTCCAGGAAGATGGAGGACATTGAGGAGTTGTGTAACATGACGGATCCACTGACTGTCCTACAGCAGTCAGACACAGGTGACTTGTGTGATACTGAGGATGGAGATGATGAGGACAGAGAGAGACATGAGAACTTCCTCCATGATGGAGGGGATGGGGATGTGGGGGGGATCTCACACACATTACACACGGGTTTATCTGATATCATGTCTGGGGTCAATGTACAGAAATGTAGAGGCACACATGTCTCCCCACATTCTACTACAAAAGACAAAGGTCCCATCAATGGTCCACCATCCAGGCCAGACCCCCAACCCTCCCCCACTGGAGGACCAAATATTGGGGCTGTACAGCAAACATGGGGGGTGTCGGGGGTTACAGACATATTACTGGATGTGAGGACAGCTGGTAATCATCTACATATATCAGATGACGGGAAAACTGCATCCAGGTCATCATCACATCAGAATCGGCCAGAAACACCAGAGAGGTTCCAGGATCCTCAGGTGATGAGCATTCAGAGCTTCTCCTCCGGGAGACGTTACTGGGAAGTGGATGTCGGGGGGTCCCAGTACTGGAGAGTCGGGATGTGTTACCCCAATATAGACAGGAGAGGAGCTCAGTCACGGACTGGAGATAATAATAAGTCCTGGGGGTTGGAGGGGTTGTGGCGTAATCAGTACTCAGTGATACATGACAGTAATAAGACCCCATTACCCGGCGGTGTCTCCAGTACCAGAGTCAGGATAGATCTGGATTATGAGGCCGGGCGGATCTCCTTCTATGATCTGTGTGACCCGATCCGACACCTCCACACCTTCACCACCACCTTCACTCAGCCCCTCCATGCTGGGATAGGTGTATGGGTAGGTTGTATAAAGATATGTGGGAGGAGCCAGAAGTGAGAGATCTGCCCAGAGACATCACAAGGGGGATGATCTGATTGGTGATTGGTGCAATACTCAGCCAATAAGAGGAAGGGAAGGAAACAGGAGTGATTTGTGGAGAAAGCTGCAGGTTCCGGGGCCGTCATCTTCATCCTAAACCTCACTTCACTCCCTAGTGTGTCACTGACCAGGAACAAGCATGCAGGAGGTCCGAGTGTTCCGCCTTCACTGGCTGCATGCTTGTTCTGGGTCAGTGACACCCTAAGTAGTGTAGCCAGGATGGAGATGATAGCCCTGGAGCCGGAACCTTCCCAGTGTATCTGTAGCCACAATGTGTGTTTTCAGTTTTGGATGGAGTGTGGAAGGATTAGAGCCCCTGTCAGTTTTTCCTGCTATCCAGGACTCTGTCAGAATCGTTTCCTTTCACTTCCTGTCCTGCTGACAACAATTTCCCCAACAGGAAGTGAGGGGAAGTCTCTCTGTATTGGAGCCCTGCATAGCAGGACCGTCCTGGCTAGACATGTGACCACCAACACATTTCTTTTCCTTCACTTCCTTATGGAAATCATTTCATTTCCCTCCATTTTCCAGTTTTGGAATTTGTTTTGTTTTGTTTCAAATTCAGAAAATTCAAATCTAATTCAAAAAGTATTGAATCAGCATTCAGATGTATTCTATTTGAAATTCCAATTTTGGAAAACGGTTATATTCGTTGTATTCTATTCTATTCAACTAAATTCAGAAAATTTGAATCAAATGTGTAATGTTTCACATGACTGCCATATGCCTTTAAGTGTTTTCTATATCTTGTCTCTGCTCCTCCCTTTCCTCTGGTTTAGTTCTTGCTGTATAGATAGCCCCTCCCCCTTTTCCTCAGTAAGGCATTGCAGCTCTATCCTCATGTCATGGAGCAGAGCACATTATGATCTTTTGACCTATCGAATGTTCATTGTTGTAAGATTCTCTGTTTATGGAATAAACTTCACAAGATCTACAAGATGTCTTATGGATTGAGTCACTGACTGTGGTATCCAACTGAGATTGGAGTGATCGCTATCTCCTCACAACTGTAAGTTACAGAGATCACACTATCAATGCTGAGATTGGAGACACAGAACAACATTAGAAAAGTAATACATTGATAATCACATTTATTCTAAACAAAATTTGAATTTCAGAGCACAGTTATATTCTATTCTATTCTTTTATTTCCTTTTCTTTTCTAAATTTGGATTTTGGAAGATGGCTATATTCTATTTTATTCTATTATATTCTTTTTTTTTTTTATTCCATTCTATTATTTTCTATTATATTGTTTTTATTCTTTTATATTCTATTTTATTGTGTTCTATTCTATCCCATTATTTTCTTTTCTCTTTTATTCTAGTCTTGTCTACTATTTAATTTACAATTCTACTCTGTTTTATTCTATTCTTTTCTATTGTATCCCTTTATTTTATATTCTGTTCTGTCTTACTCTATTCTTTTTTTTTTTTCTTTTTTTCCTTTCAGTTGCTCTGTATACTGGTGGTCGGTCACTCTGTATATTGGTAGTCAGGATGCCTCTGTTGCGGTGCTTTTGGAGTAATAAATTATAAATGAACTGGGCGGAGTCTGATTCCCTTATAGAATTGGGCGGAGTCTGATTCCCGTATATAATTATGGCGCAGCACCTCCAGCCGTTGCGGCAGAATAACTGAATGAATAATAATAAATAATATGGACACCTGGATACAATACACCACACAATGTCATCTTCCTGAATTCTTCTACCAATGGGATTTCTTACCGAATATACAAATCTCACCCATCTGATTCATAAATAAATCATTGATTTCTATACAGAACTCTTTGGATCTATTTGAATACAAAGGAATGTTCTGGTGACGAGTATTTCCTACACACAATGGAAGAATAATCCACAATGTCGCTCATACAATGTACACAGAGCAACGGAAAATAACAAAACCTCGATTTCTCAGCGATTTATAAAATACGATCTGTCAGCATTCAGTATATAGTGAAGGAAATGCGTATTTGCTCCCCGGCTGATGGTGAATGTTCGCCCCTCACACAGAAATGATCGGTCTAACAATGGAATGTTCGCCCCTCACACAGAAATGATCGGTCTAACAATGGAATGTTCGGTGTAACACTGAGAGACAGAATACAACAACAAATTCAGCAGAAATGCGTCTAACAAATGATGACTGATCTGCATGTTCATGAGGGAAAGAAGGATTTGATCCCCTATCATTCAGCAGGATTTCTGGCTCCCAGGTGTCTCTCATACAGGTAACAAGCTGAGATTAGAAGCAGTCTCTTAAAGGGAGTGCTGCTAATCTCATTGTGTTACCTGTATAAAAGACACCTGTCCACAGGAGCAATCAAACCATCAGATTCCAAACTCTCCACCATGGCAAAGACCACAGAGCTGTCCAAGGATGTCAGGGACAAGATGGTAGACCTACACAAGGCTGGACTGGGCTACCAAACTATGGCCAAGCAGCTTGGTGAGAAGGTGACAGCAGTTGGTGCAATCATTCACAAATGGAAGAAACACAAAACAAGTGTCAGTCTCCCTAGGTCTGGTGCACCATGCAAGATCTCCGTCCAGAGCACTGTGTGCATTACAGACCTCCTCAGATGACCCCCCAGAGATCTGGGGGGTCATCTGAGGAGGCCTGTAATGCTACACAGTGCTCTGGGTGGTCTGAGGAGACCTGTAATGGACATAGTGCTCAGGACGTTGGTCTGAGGCGGCCTGTAATGCACACAGTTCTCGGGGAGGTCTGAGGAGACCTGTAATGTACACAGTGCTCTGGGTGGTCTGAGGAGACTTTTAATGCTACACAGTGATCGGGGTGGTCTGAGGAGGCCTGTAATGCACACAGTGCTCTGGGTGGTCTGAGGAGACCTGTAATGCACACAGTTCTCTGGGTGGTCTGAGGAGGCCTGTAATGCACACAGTGGTCTGGGTGGTCTGAGGAGGCCTGTAATGCACACAGTGCTCTGGGTGGTCTGAGGAGGCCTGTAATGCACACAGTGCTCTGGGTGGTCTGAGGAGGTCCTGAATACACACAGTGCTTCGGACTGTAGTCTGAGGAGGCCTGCAATGCACAGAGTGCTCTTGGTGGTCTGAGGAGGCCTGTAATGCACACAGTTCTATGGGTGGTCTGAGGAGGCCTGTAATGCACACAGTGCTCTGGGTGGTCTGAGGAGGCCTGTAATGCACACAGTGCTCTGGGTGGTCTGAGGGGACCTGTAATTCACACAGTGCTCTGGGTGGTCTGAGGAGGCCTGTAATGCTATACAGTGCTCTGGGTGGTCTGAGGGGACCTGTAATGCACACAGTGCTCTGGGTGGTCTGAGGAGGCCTGTAATGCACACAGTTCTCTGGGTGGTTTGAGGAGACCTGTAATGCACACAGTTCTATGGGTGGTCTGAGGAGGCCTGTAATGCACACAGTTCTCTGGGTGGTCTGAGGAGGTCCTGAATGCACACAGTGCTCTGGGTGGTCTGAGGAGGTCCTGAATGCACACAGTGCTCTGGGTGGTCTGAGGAGGTCCTGAATGCACACAGTGCTCTGGGTGGTCTGAGGAGGTCCTGAATGCACACAGTGCTCTGGTTGGTCTGAGGAGGTCCTGAATGCACACAGTGCTCTGGGTGGTCTGAGGAGACATGTAATGCACACAGTGTTCTGGGTGGTCTGAGGAGACCTGTAATGCACACAGTTCTCTGGGTGGTCTGAGGAGGCCTGTAATGCACACAGTGCTCTGGATGGTCTGAGGAGGCCTGAAATGCACACACTGCTCTGGGTGGTCTGAGGAGGCCTGTAATGCTATACAGTGCTCTGGGTGGTCTGAGGGGACCTGTAATGCTATACAGTGCTCTGGGTGGTCTGAGGGGATCTGTAATGCACACAGTGCTCTGGGTGGTCTGAGGAGACCTGTAATGCACACAGTTCTCTGGGTGGTCTGAGGAGACCTGTAATGCACACAGTTCTCTGGGTGGTCTGAGGAGACCTGTAATGCTATACAGTGCTCTGGGTGGTCTGAGGGGACCTGTAATGCACACAGTGCTCTGGGTGGTCTGAGGAGACCTGTAATGCACACAGTTCTCTGGGTGGTCTGAGGAGACCTGTAATGCACACAGTTCTCTGGGTGGTCTGAGGAGACCTGTAATGCACACAGTGCTCAGCACGTTGGTCTGAGGAGGTCCTGAATGCACACAGTGCTCTGGGTGGTCTGAGGAGGCCTGTAATGCACACAGTTATATAGGTGGTCTGAGGAGACCTGTAATGCACACAGTGCTCTGGTTGGTCTGAGGTGGTCTTGAATGCACACAGTGCTCTGGGTGGTCTGAGGAGGCCTGTAATGCACACAGTGCTCAGCACGTTGGTCTGAGGAGGTCCTGAATGCACACAGTGCTCTGGGTGGTCTGAGGAGGTCCTGAATGCACACAGTGCTCTGGTTGGTCTGAGGTGGTCCTGAATGCACACAGTGCTCTGGGTGGTCTGAGGAGGCCTGTAATGCACACAGTGCTCTGGGTGGTCTGAGGAGGTCCTGAATGCACACAGTGCTCTGGTTGGTCTGAGGTGGTCCTGAATGCACACAGTGCTCTGGGTGGTCTGAGGAGACCTGTAATGCACACAGTGCTCTGGTTGGTCTGAGGAGGTCCTGAATGCACACAGTGCTCTGGGTGGTCTGAGGAGGCCTCTAATGCACACAGTGCTCTGGGTGGTCTGAGGAGGTCCTGAATGCACACAGTGCTCTGGGTGGTCTGAGGAGTCCTGTAATGCACACAGTTCTCTGGGTGGTCTGAGGAGGCCTCTAATGCACACAGTGCTCTGGGTGGTCTGAGGAGGTCCTGAATACACACAGTTCTCTGGGTGGTCTGAGGAGGCCTCTAATGCACACAGTGCTCTGGGTGGTCTGAGGAGGCCTCTAATGCACACAGTGCTCTGGGTGGTCTGAGGAGGTCCTGAATACACACAGTTCTCTGGGTGGTCTGAGGAGGCCTGTAATGCACACAGTTCTCTGGGTGGTCTGAGGAGACCTGTAATGCACACAGTTCTCTGGGTGGTCTGAGGAGGCCTGTAATGCACACAGTTCTATGGGTGGTCTGAGGAGGCCTGTAATGCACACAGTGCTCTGGATGGTGGTCTGAGGAGCCCTGTAATGCACACAGTGCTCTGGATGGTGGTCTGAGGAGGTCCTGAATACACACAGTTCTATTGGTAGTCTGAGGAGACCTGTAATGCACACAGTGCTCTGGGTGGTCTGAGGAGGTCCTGAATGCACACAGTACTCTGGGTGGTCTGAGGAGACCTGTAATGCACACAGTGCTCTGGGTGGTCTGAGGAGGCCTGTAATGCACACAGTTTTTTTTTTTGGGGGGGGGGGGGGTCAGTGACCTCACTGAATATGAACAGAATGGGGAGTATACACAGTGGGAGAGGATGCTCAGAGGGGGCTCCCCACATTTGCATACAGCCATGTTATATATACAAATGCTTTTTCCAAGTGAATGAAATGTGAGTGCAGAGATTTACAATAAAGTAGAAGGCACTATATCCATTCTCTCTTTTATTCTATATATTGAGGAGACAAGTCAGAGGATGGAGCCATGCAGAGCAGTAGAAGAAAAGCCTAATCCCTATTCAGCTACACCCGGCCTGGTAGTGGAGATTCAGGACCATCAAGTCCAGCTTTACAAGGAACCTCTTCCTGAAGCATTTCCAGCCATTACCATCCCAATGCATACATTGTAGTGTTTAGCCCAATCATAGGCTGACAAGGAGGTGAGCACAATACAGTGATAATACTCCAGGAAGAACGTCCTTTTACATGACACTCATTTGGACCCTCATATATTATTATACAGGATTTATATGGCAGCAGAAGGTTGCTCAGCGCTGTACATTGTAGTGGGGACAGAACATGAGACAATACAGTAACAATACAATACACGGGGGGGGGGGGCGAGGGTCCTGCTCTTTCCAGCTTACAATCTAGGATCTTGTTGATTTTATCACATTTATGGTGGAATATTTCTTTTTATATATATTTTTGTTGTTTGCTTTTGTTTTTGCAAGTAAATTAGACCACTCATTATATATCGTTTTAATCCAAAAGGATTCTAACTAATCCTGTTGCATTCAAACGCTGGTAGTGTGGAGTGCACCCATTTATCTCATAGATTGGTCATCACTTCAGGGCCCGGCACTTTTTATTAATTCTGATTTGTAATACACAGTTCTCTGGGTGGTCTGAGGAGGTCCTGAATGCACACAGTTCTCTGGGTGGTCTGAGGAGGTCCTGAATGCACACAGTACTCTGGGTGGTCTGAGGAGGTCCTGAATGCACACAATGCTCTGGGTGGTCTGAGGAGGTTCTGAATGCACACAGTTCTCTGAGTGGTCTGAGGAGGCCTGTAATACACAGTTCTCTGGTTGTCTGAGGAGGTCCTGAATGCACACAGTGCTCTGGTTGGTCTGAGGAGGTCCTGAATGCACACCGTTCTCTGGGTGGTCTGAGGAGGTCCTGAATGCACACAGTTCTCTGGGTGGTCTGAGGAGGTCCTGAATGCACACAGTGATCTGGGTGGTCTGAGGAGATCCTGAATGCACACAGTTCTCTGGGTGGTCTGAGGAGGTCCTGAATGCACACCGTTCTCTGTGTGGTCTGAGGAGGTCCTGAATGCACACAGTGCTCTGGGTGGTCTGAGGAGGTCCTGAATGCACACCGTTCTCTGTGTGGTCTGAGGAGGTCCTGAATGCACACAGTGCTCTGGTTGGTCTGAGGAGGTCCTGAATGCACACAGTGCTCTGGTTGGTCTGAGGAGGTCCTGAATGCACACAGTATTAGGCACACCACACCACTAAGCACACTACAGTCAATACCTTGCTTGCTGGGAGGGGAAGCACTCACGGGATTTACAGGTGGAGCTCCAAGGACCCCGGAAGTCCCCATAGGTAAACGTCCCTCCCTCACATTTTCGTTACCTTTTCATTCATTGGTGGACATTAAATTGATTTCCTCATAGTTTTCCTCCATTGATGAATATGTCGGTCATTTTCATTTTGTTTTCATCATTGGAAAAATGACGCTGAGGAAAATTATGGGTGAAAATGTTTTTGTTGATGAAATTACCACTGCATGCTGGGATTATTTTCCTTGCACCTGATTGGATGCTTTTTACAAAGTGAAGCTTCACCACATTCACTAAGCTCTGGGGACAATGAGGGAACTGCACTTGCAGAGTGCCCAGTCTATTTGTCTTTAGTAACCCACTGACGTCATTCCGCACCCACCTGCTGTACACATGTGTGGGCGGGGCCAGGTGATTGGCACCCAGAGAGGAGAGAATACACATGGAAACCAGAGATTGCAGTAACGTGTATTGGTAGAAACGTTCTGACAAGGTGGGAACAGAGACAATGTAACACGGCTGAACTGGCCCAGCAGCACTAACACATTGCAGAGGATTCCCAAAACAAGATTGACACAATTTGTAGGGACATCTCCACTGCACAGACATCCATCCCACTTAGCATACCTTATACTAAACCTCCCCCAACACTTTCCTATTTGACCTTTCTACTACTGAAGAGGTCACTAAGGTTTTCTCAGAAGCCCGTCTCACTACCTGCCCCCTGGATCCTGTCCCCTCACAACTCCTACGGTCACCCTCTTCTTCCATCCTATGCTCCCTCACTCACATCTTCAATCTCTCCCTCTCTAATGGTGCCTTCTCCTCCCCTCTAAAGCATAAGCACATCACTCCCATACTTAACAAGCCCTCCCTGGACCCCACCAACCTGAACAACTTAAGACCCATCTCCCTGCTGCCATTTACCTCTAAACTCCTAGAACGCTTAGTCTACAATCGCCTGAGCTCCTCCCTCACCGACAACAACCTTCCTGACCCTTTACATCCCAACCAATGGCCACTACTCCGTACTCATCCCAACCAATGGCCACTACTCCGTACTCATCCCAACCAATGGCCACTACTCCGTACTCATCCCAACCAATGGCCACTACTCCGTATTCATCCCAACCAATGGCCACTACTCCGTACTCATCCCAACCAATGGCCACTACTCCATACTCATCCCAACCAATGGCCACTACTCCATACTCATCCCAACCAATGGCCACTGCTCCGTACTCTTACTAGTTGACCTCTCCATGGCTTTTGATATGGTTGACCATCCCCTTCTCCTCAAAAAACTCCACTCTCTTGGCCTCTGAGACTCTGCTCTCCTGGTTCTCCTCCTATCGCAGCACTCTTTCAGTGTTACCTATAACTCTGCCTCCTCCTCTTCACTCCCTCTTTTTGTAGGGGTCCCTCAAGGTTCCATCCTTCAACCCTTTCTCTTCTCCATCTACACCTTCTCCCTTGGTCACTTCATAAACGTCCATGGCTTTAAGTACCATCTCTATGCTGATGACACACAAATCTATCTCTCTACCCCTCACCCCACCCCTTCAGTCTCCTCTCACATTGCTATCCTACTAAGTGACATATCGGCATGGATGTCACTCCACTTCCTCAAACTCAATCTTTCCAAAACTGAGCTCATAGTATTCCCCCCCAGCCTGTGCCCCCTCCCCCGACTTCTCCATCAGGATCAATAACACTATCATCAGTCCCTCCCCTCATGCCAGGGTACTAGGTGTCATCCTAGACTTCCATCTGTCCTTTCAGCCCCAAATCCAATTGCTCTCCAAATCTTGTAGACTTCACCTCCACAACATCTCCAAGATACGCCCATTCTTAACCTCGGAAACTACTAAGCAACTTATTCCCTCCCTTGTTATATCTCTCCTTGACTATTGTAACTCCCCCCTCATTGGCCGACCTCATCGCAGGCTATCCCCTCTTAAGTCTATCATGAATGCTGCTGCCAGACTCATCCACCTTACTAACCGTTCTGTATCTGCCATCCCTCTCTTCCAATCCCTCCACTGGCCACCACTCAGTGTCCTCCACCCCTCTCTGCCAATCCCTCCACTGGCCTCCATTCAGTGTCCTCTCCCCTCTCTGCCAACCCCTCCACTGGCCTCCACTCAGTGTCCTCCACCCCTCTTCCAATCCCTCCACTGGCCTCCATTCAGTGTCCTCCACCCCTCTCTGCCAGTCCCTCCACTGGCCTCCACTCAGTGTCCTCCACCCCTCTCTTCCAATCCCTCCACTGGCTTCCCGTTGCCCAACGGTTAAAATTCAAAACATTAACAAAAACATATAAAGCCATTTATAACTCTGCCCCAAATTACATCACCAATCTTGTCTCCAAATATCACCCAAACCGTACTCTCTGCTCCTTGCAAGACCTCCTACTCTCTAGCTCCTTTGTCTCCTCTTCCCATGCTTGCCTCCAGGACTTCTCCAGAGCTTCCCCCATAATCTGGAACTCTCTACCCCAATTTATCAGACTATCACCTACTCTGCTAGTTTTTAGGCGATCTCTGAAAACCTTTATCTTCAGAGAAGCCTATCCTGCCCTCAGCTAATAATAGAATCTTCTACTCCTCCTACCAGTCCATCCTCCACAGTTACTACCTTTTGTACCACTAGCCCCTCCCTCCTAGATTGTAAGCTCCCAGGATCAGGCCCCCTATCCCTCTTGTATTGAACTGTATTGTTGCTGTATTGTCTCCCGTTATATTGTTAAGTGCTGAGCAAACTGTTGGCGCTATAAATCCTGTATAATAATAATAATCAGGATTGAGGAATAGGATAGGCAGCATAGGCAGTCTTCAAGGGATCCCAGATCCCTAACAAATGGGATCAGTTACATCAGCATCAGGGACAAGATAGTTGCTGTTGATCCAGGACTGATTCATGTTGATAAATGTCAGCTGGCCAGCGGAGTCTGTGGACAGACGCACTCTTTTATCCGTCACAAAACCTCCATCAGCACTGAATGTCCGTTCGGAAAGCACGCTGGGTGCAGGACAGGTCAGTAGCTGGATGGCATATTGAGCAAGTTCTGGCCAGTGATCCATCCTCAAGACCCAGTAACCCAGTGGATGTTCAGTTGGAAAGGTCTCCAAGTCTGCTCTTGCCCCTAGATAATCCTGCACCATATGATGCAGACCCTGCCGATGGGTGCTTAAATCTAAGGCCGGCCATAGACGGGTCGGAAATCAGACGATTTTTCATCCAAAAGAATAATCAGCGGATTTTCGCACTGTTAGTGGGTTAATTGGTCGGCTGATTTTCGGGTGTTTTGCACTTTTGGATTATCGCTCATGTTGGAAAATTTGTGGAAAACGGTTGATTTTCACGGCAATGATGGCCAAACCGGACAATTGTTTTAATGAAAAAATATGCGCATGAGCCGTGACCTGCAAGGAGCAGAAGTTTGTCTGTTATATGGGGTTATCTTTATGACTTAGTTGGCCGATTTCTGTAAGCGATGGTGATAACGTCAGATTAACCGCCTCCCACCCCCCATATAGTACAACGACGGGCACAAGGCGGGTCTCTCGTTCTGGGAGGAGTCATATGATGCCCCCCCATTCTAACCGCTCATGCATGGCTCCGGGAGCGTGCAACATGGCGATCGGCACTGCGCGGTATCCCTCAGACACAGCGGATCACCGATCAATGGAAGGAGCCGAAGATGTCGGCTCGGTCATGTGATCAGCTGTGTCCAATCACAGCTGATCGAATGTAAATAGGGAAATGTGGTGAGGAGAGCCGGTAATCGGCATTCCTTGGAGGGGACATATACACTGATCATCAGAGCACTGAGGATCAGTGTGCCCTGATGATCTCTGTAGCCCCAGCAGTGCCACCTGTCAGTGTCCATCAGTGCCAACTGTCAGTGCTCATCCATGCCACCTGCCAGTGCCCATCAGTGCCACATTTCAGTGCCTAGCAGTGCACATCAATGCCACATATCAGTGCTCATCTGTGCTACCTTTCAATGTCACCTATCAGTGCCACCTATCAATGCCATTCAGTGCCACCTATCAGTGCTGCCAATCATTGCCAGTCAGTGCTGCCTATCAATGCCATATATCAGTGCTGCCAATCATTGCCAGTCAGTGCTGCCTATCAATGCCATATATCAGTGCTGCCTTTCAGTGCCCATCAGTGATGCCTGTCAATGCTCATCAGTGCCACCTACCAGTGCCTCCCCATCAGTGCAGCCTATCAGCGCCCATCACTGCAGCCTCATTAGCGCACATCAGTGAAGGAGAAAAATCACTTATTTACAAAATTTTATAACAAAAACTAAGAAAAAAATTTTTTTCCCAAAAAATTTTCAGTGGTTTTTGGTTTGTTTAAGAAAAATAAAAAATCCCCGAGGTGATTACATACCACCAAAATAAAGCTCTATCTGTCACAAAAAAAAATAAAAATTTCATATGGGTACAGTGTTGAATGACCGCGCAATTGTCATTCAAAATGCGACAACGCTGAAAGCTGGAAATTGGCCTGGACAGGAAAGAGAAGAAGTGTCCTGTAGGCGAAGGGTTAACGAACAACCAATTTTTTGTTTATCGTTCGAAAAATCGGCCGATTTGCAACCCGTCTATGGCCTGTATAAAGAACTGTCCGGCTGTGACCCCACCCCATTTGTGGCCCCATCCCATCTGTGACCTCGCCCTGGCTGTGACCTCCCTCCATCTGTGACCCCGCCCCGGCTGTGACCTCCCTCCATGAGCTGATCTAAATGTATAACACAACACAACTCTTCTCCGCCCCAATTAGGAACTGATAAGGATCACATGAATTGGGGGGATGTTTCTCCAACACAGACCAGAGTGAAGAGCAACAAGAGGTGAGAATCAACCAACACAAACAGACCAAAATATATACACTATTTGTTCTGAGGTTTGTAGAAGTCTATGCGTTGCTGAAGTTCCAGTTTGGAGCGGAGATGAGAGCAGCAATTTCCCCAGAGATGGCAGAAGTCTATGTGTTGCTGAAGTTCCAGTTTGGAGTGGAGATGAGAGCAGCAATTTCCCCAGAGATAGCAGAAGTCTATGCGTTGGTGAAGTTCCAGTTTGGAGTGGAGATGAGAGCAGCAATTTCCCCAGAGATAGCAGAAGTCTATGCGTTGCTGAAGTTCCAGTTTGGAGTGGAGATGAGAGCAGCAATTTCCCCAGAGATAGCAGAAGTCTATGCGTTGCTGAAGTTCCAGTTTGGAGTGGAGATGAGAGCAGCAATTTCCCCAGAGATAGCAGAAGTCTATGCGTTGCTGAAGTTCCAGTTTGGAGTGGAGATGAGAGCAGCAATTTCCCCAGAGATAGCAGAAGTCTATGCGTTGCTGAAGTTCCAGTTTAGACTTCCACTGATTTTGGTCGCTTCCAACAATTGTTTGGCTTGGGGCCCCACCAACACACAAGGCACAATTTTTCGGCCCCCGTTTCACAGGTACATGTCATTTCAATTTTTTTTACAATTTTTCTGTAATTGTTACCAATTTTTAACTGCAGGGCCCCTGCCTGCGCCCAGCAAGAGTAAGTGTGAGGGGCCCAGTGTCAGGCACCACCAACACCCAAGGCCCAATTTTATTTATTTTGTACCTCTTACTCATTCACAAGGGGAGGGCAGCATCAGGGTGCCCCTTTTATATAAACCCTGTACCCCCTGCCTGCAGACTCCCACCAGGCCAGGATTGTGGGGAAGAGGCCCTTGTCCCCATACCGAGAGCACATGGCCTGGTAACGCCCAGGGAGGGGGGGGGCACTCATTCATCCCTCCATTTTCTGTCCTGCCAGGCCTGCGCTCGGATAAAGGGTCTGGTAGGAGGTTAGGAGGGACCCCACACTTTTTCCACTTATTTTGTTGGGGGGTGGGGTTCCCCTTAAAAGGCCTAAAGGTCCTGGTATGGCTTTTAGGGGGAGCCCAAAGCACTTTTAAAAACAATTTCACTGCGGGGTCTCTCCTAACCTTCCCACCGGACCTAAAGGGTCTGGTAAGGATTAGGGGGACCCCACACTTTTTTTTTTAAATAAAGATGTCAGTAATGCTGCAGCAGGCTCTATACATTGTACAGATGTACAACTTTGCAGGGAGTTTATGGGGACCCCCCAGGAATGATAATTACATTTTTGTTTAATTTGTTTTAATTTTGTTTTTTACTTTAAGCAATGAAAAAATGACTGTCCCTTTAAAAACGGTACTTTTTAATTTTGTTTTCACTGATTCCTGTCCCTCAGGGCCGTCCCCGAGTCCCCATACCACTTCTGGGGCCAATAACTGGCATAAAAGCCTTCAGAATGGTCACTTTTCAATGTACAACTTCCAGTCCCATAGACTTGCATTGAGTTCAAAGTTTGCAGTTGAACTTTTGTCAAGTTTGAATGTTTGACCACCAACTGAACAGGGGGGTGTTGGACCCGTCACTACTTATTACATGTCTGTGTCCTTCTGTACAAGAATTCTAAGTCCTCATGCACACGGGACGTTGTTACAGCGGCTGTTTTTGGCTTTTGATGATTTTTTTCTCCATCCAGTAAACCCCCCAGCATGTTCTCCTCGGTGTCCATACACACAGAGACTGGAATCAGCGTTTTGTGGCTGGAAATAAAATCAGAACTAGCGGGCTTCTAGAGGAATTTTTTTTTTAGCTGTAAAAACGCACTAATGCTGAAAACAATGTACACAGCTAATGTTATCAATGTTATCACCCCCCCCCCCCTTCCCCAGTGTGCATGGAGCCTTCTAGCTAAGTGTCTCAGTCCCAGCCTCCCCCTGTGTAGGAATGTACACCTCGCCCCGTGTAGGAGGGTACAGAACGGGTCACACTGGTTACAGAGTGTCAGAGACTTTCACTTTCGTTTCTCTCTTCCACTCTCAGCGATGGCGTCTTCTGATCTGAGGAAGGAGCTGGAATGTTCCGTCTGTCTGAACATTTATACAGATCCTGTAACCCTGAGATGTGGACACAACTTCTGCCGGGACTGTATTGGCCGTGTGTTGGATACACAGGAGGGGTTTGGAGGTTATTCCTGTCCTGAATGCAGAGAAGAGTTCCAGGAACGTCCTGCACTGAGGAGGAACATAACACTGCGTAACATAGTGGAGAACTTCCAGTCTACCCATCCAGAGCAGGAGGAGTCCGGGGTCTTCTGTACTCA